>NC_036859.1:2442992-2491790 GCF_002910315.2 Salvelinus sp. IW2-2015 | reverse complement strand
TCACAATGTCATCACATGAGTGCACATTACTTCAACCGTCCCAGTGCAGGGACACCGATCCCATATAGGTTAAGTATTATTTAAGGTAGAAAAGTCCAGAAAATTAAGCCAACCATACTCATAAGTGTTCATTACAACAGTTTTCCTAATGTAAGGATTATGGTATCTCCAAAAAAAGTTGAAAAACATCTGGTTATATATTCTTTGCTTATTTTAGGGTCAAGAAATAAAGATAGAACAGCGTATTGTTAGCAGAATACCCTCAGCCTTCCTTTAAAAGATAAGACCCGCTGTAGCCATTGCTTTAGCTTCTTCTGGGGTTTGTTAATAACAGGGTTCAAATTTGGTAAGCCTCCAGACTTTTCTTTTCGGTAAGAGTATGGCTGACTGAAGATGGCAGTGCAGAATGCCTCATGAAAAGCTTAGACATTAATGTCCCTAAAACTGACCAAATAATAGTCCTTTTACAATGATCTGCTCCAGAAAAACTAAGATGCTTTTTGACTGACACAGATCACCCATTTCCACCACCTTATATGGTAAACATGGAAAATTAACTGCAAAAAATGTATAAATGATCAATTAGACATGCTTGAGTTAGTCCGTAAAGATATATAGAAGAGATGGAGGTGAGCCCTCGGAGTGTGGTGTCAGGAAAATAACCTCACACTCAACGTCAACAAAACAAGGAGATGATTGTGGACTTCAGGAAACAGCAGAGGGAGCACCCCCCTATCCACATCGACGGGTCAGTAGTGGAGAAGGTGGAAAGTTTTAAGTTCCTCGGTTACACATCACGGACAAACTGAATTGGTCCACCCACACAGACAGCGTTGTGAAGAAGGCGCAGCAGCGCCTCTTCAACCTCAGGAGGCTGAAGAAATTCGGCTTGTCACCAAAAGCACTCACAAACTTCTACAGATGCACAATCGAGAGCATCCTGTCGGGCTGTATCACCGCCTGGTACGGCAACTGCCCGCCCACAACCGTAAGGCTCTCCAGAGGGTAGTGAGGTCTGCAGAACGCATCACCGGGGGAAACTACCTGCCCTCCAGGACACCTACACCACCCGATGTCACAGGAAGGCCATAAAGATCATCAAGGACAACAACCACCCAAGCCACTGCCTTGTTCACCCCGCTATCATCCAGAAGGCGAGGTCAGGACAGGTGCATCAAAGCAGGGACCGAGAGACTGAAAAAACAAGGCCATCAGACTGTTAAACAGCCACCACTAACATTTAGCGGCCGCTGCCAACATACTGACTCAACTCCAGCCACTTTAAAAATGGGAATTGATGGAAATTATGTAAAAATGTACCACTAGCCACTTTAAACAATGCCACTTAATACAATGTTTACATACCCTACATTACCCATCTCATATGTATATACTGTACTCTATATCATCTACTGCATCTTGCCATCTTTATGTAATACATGTACCACTAGCCACTTTAAACTATGCCACTTTATGTTTACATACCCTACAGTACTCATCTCATATGTATATACCGTACTCTATACCATCTACTGCATCTGCCATGCCGTTCTGTACCACCACTCATTCATATATCTTTATGTACATATTCTTTATCCCTTTACACTTGTGTGTGTGTGTAAGGTAGTAGTTGTGGAATTGTTAGGTTAGATTACTGTTGGTTATTACTGCATTGTCGGAACTAGAAGCACAAGCATTTCGCTACACTCGCATTAACATCTGCTAACCATGTGTATGTGACTAATAAAATTTGATTTGATTTGATTTGAAGGCTAGCCTTGAAATTAGTGATGAGAAAGCTGCGACACTGAACATTTTAACTTAAAAAGCTGAAGGGAAATGTCAATGTTATCGAAGCTGACGTTAATGAACTTAAAAAAGACAACAAGATGTTAAGGGAATTGTTACTTGTTATATAGGCAAGATCAATGTGCGAAAATCTGGTGCTTACCCGGAATTAAAGAGGATAAAGGTGAAGATCTGAAAGAGGTGCGTAACTGGCTGCAGGGAAGTCTGGCGCAGGAGAGCAGACATAGGTAACAACCGGAGCAGTTTATTTAAGCAAAACAAACTGCACCCAGAAAAACAACAAAATACGGGTTTAAATAACCCGTCGCAAACCAGTTAGAAATGCACAATCACTTTACAACAAATTCCACACACAGACAATTCCACACACAGACATGGGGGGAACAGAGGGTTATATACACGTCATGTAATGAGGGAATGTAAACCAGGTGTGTGGGAAAACAAGACAAAATAAATGGAAAATGAAAGGTGGATCGGCGATGGCTAGAAGACCGGTGACATCGACCGCCGAATGCCTCCCGAACAAGGAGGGGAACCGACTTCGGCGGAAGTCTTGACAGTACCCCCCTTGATGCGCGGCTCTAGCAGCGCTCCGACACCGGCCTCGGGGAGGACCCGGAGGGCGAGGCACTGGGCGATCCGGACGGAGACGGTGGTACTCCCGCAGCATTGAAGGGTCCAACACGTCCTCCTCCGGAACCCAGCATCTCTCCTCCGGACCGTACCCCTCCCACTCCATGAGGTACTGAAGGTCCCTGGCCCGACGCCTCGAATCCAGTATGGAGCAAACGGCGTACGCCGGGACCCCCTCGATGTCCAGAGGGGGCGGAGGAACCTCCCGCACCTCAGACTCCTGGAGCGGACCAGCCACCACCGGCCTGAGGAGAGACACATGGAACGAGGGGTTAATACGGTAATCGGGGGGAGCTGTAACCTGTAACACACCTCGTTCAGTCTCCTCAGGACTTTAAACGGCCCCACAAACTGCGTACCCAGCGTCTGGCAGGGCAGGCGGAGGGGCAGGTTTCGAGTCTAGAGCCAGACCCGGTCCCCCGGTGCACACACCAGTGCATTCACTGCGGTGACGGTCTGCGCTGGCTTTCTGGTGCAGAACGGCGTGCTGAAGGTGAACATGGGCGGCGTCCCATGTCTCCTCCTCGCGCCTGAACCAGTCGTCCACCGCAGGAGCCTCGGTCTGACTCTGATGCCAAGGAGCCAGTACCGGCTGATACCCCAGTACGCACTGGAAGGGGGAGAGGTTAGTGGAGGAGTGGCAAAGCGAGTTCTGGGCCATCTCTGCCCAGGGCACGAACGCCGCCCACTCCCCCGGCCGGTCCTGGCAATATGACCACAGAAACCTACCCACATCCTGGTTAACTCTATCCACCTGCCCGTTACTCTCGGGGTGAAAACCCGAGGTAAGGCTGATCGAGACCCCCAGCCGCTCCATGAACGCTCTCCAGACCCTTGACGTGAACTGGGAACCCCGTAGTGCCGGAAGACGTGAGTGAACAAGGCCTCCGCAGTCTGTAGGACTGTAGGGAGACCGGGCAGAGGAAGGAGACAGCAGGACTTGGAGAAACGGTCCACAACGACCAGGATCGTGGTGTTACCCTGTGAGGGGGAGATCTGTGAGAAAATCTATCGACAGGTGAGACCATGGCCGTTGTGGAACGGGTAAGGGGTGTAATTTACCTCTGGGCAGGCGCACACCGAGCAGGAGGAAACAAAAACCCTCACGTCCCAGCGGGACACTGGAGGGGAGCGGGCTCTGCACGTAACGCCTGCTCAATGTCCGCGTCCAGCTCCCATACTACCGGCGCCACCAGGCAGAGTATAGTGGTGGGATCCATGGGCCGCTCCTCTGTGTCATACAGCCAGGACAGTGCGTCTGCCTTGACATTCTGGGAACCTGGTCTGTACGAAAGGATGAAAACAAAACGGGTAAAAAACATGGCCCACCTTGCCTGGCGAGGATTCAGTCTCCTCGCTGCCCAGATGTACTCCAGATTGCGGTGGTCAGTCCAGATGAGAAAAGGGTGTTTAGCCCCCTCAAGCCAATGTCTCCATACCTTTTTGGCCCGGAGTGCTGCGTTGTGCCCTTCTCCCTGAGTGTGCTGCGCAATCCAAAGCGTCTCTCACTCACACGGCTCTAGGTCACGTGATCAGGTCTTTCTCACAGGCTACAAGTTAAGACAGACACATAGGGGACACAACTGTGTGATCAGGTCTTTCTCACAGGCTACAAGTTAAGACAGACACATAGGGGACACAACTGTGTGTGTCCTTATCCAATTCCGAGGTGCAAATTGAAGATATTGGAAGAACTTTCCACATTTACTTTTTGTCAGCCAACAAGATGAGTAGGCCTAACGAACAGCAAAAGCACTATCCTATGTCAATCTACTATCCCCCATAGTACAAAAGTCAACCTATTCTATTCTGTGCGAGAAATAAATATTCCAAACATAGTCTGGGTTTGTGGGATGCGATAGATCCCACATTAATACAACCACTAGCATCAAAAAAACTTTTTTATGCAATGTGGCTGACGCAACAGATCAATAAGTTTAGCTTAAAATGTTGATAAACTATTAGGTTATTTCTTCACATTATTAGTGCAGCAATGCACACATGGTAGAAGGCTATAAGTTCCATATGCAGAAAACACCATTATCATAAGTGACCGCAAATGCAATTATGCATGTAATGCTTTTATATGAAGTTATATATGAAAGCTTATATATGCCAGTTAGGCTCTACACCCCTTGTAAAGCGGATTAATGTGCTTAATTTTAAGAAGTTACTTGGCCACTTTAGTTGAATACAAACCTTATCAAAAACATATGGGCCTACCGGCTAGGCTACATGAGGTGTGCGACTATGATTCGAACAAGTCACAAAAAAAGGCATTTTTTCTTATGCTGGGCATCATTCACAAGTGATAATATCTTCTCACTGTCAACTGTGTTTATTTTCAGCAAAACTTAACATGTGTAAATATTTGTATGAACATAACAAGTTTCAACAACTGAGACATAATCTGAACAAGTTCCACAGACATGTGATAACAGAAATGGAATAATGTGTCCCTGAACAAAGGGGGGGTCAAATCAAAAAGTCAGTCAGTATCTGGTGTGCCACCAGCTGCATTAAGTACTGCAGTGAGATTGCCTGCAATGACAAAAAGCTCAGTCCGATGATGCTGTGACACACCGCCCCAGACCATGACGGACCTCCACCTTCAAATTGATCCCGCTCCAGAGTACAGGCCTTGGTGTAACGCTCATTCCTTCGACGATAAACATGAATCCCATCATCACCTCTGGTGAGACAAAACCGCGACTCGTCAGTGAAAGCACTTTTTGCCAGTCCTGTCTGGTCCAGCGACGGTGGTTTGTGCCCATAGAGGCGACGTTGTTGCCGGTGATGTCTGGTGAGGACCTGCCTTACAACAGGCCTACAAGCCCTCGTCCAGCCTCTCTCAGCCTATTGTGGACATTCTGAGCAATGATGGAGGGATTGTGCGTTCCTGGTGTAACTCAGGGAGTTGTTGTTGTCATCCTGTACCTGTCCCGCAGGTGTGATGTTCAGATGTACCGATCCTGTGCAGGTGTTGTTACACGTGGTCTGCCACTGCGAGGACGATCAGCTGTCGCATACGTTCCCTGTAGCGCTGTCTTAGGCGTCTCACAGTACGGATATTGCAATTTATTGCCCTGGCCACATCTGCAGTCCTCATGCCTCCTTGCAGCATACCTAAGGCACATTCATGCAGATGAGCAGGGACCCTGGGCATCTTTCTTTTGGTGTTTCTCGGAGTCAGTAGAAAGGCCTCTTCAGTGTCCTAAGTTTTCATAACTGTGACCTTAATTGCCTACCYTCTGTAAGCTGTTAGTGTCTTAACGATCATTCCACAGGTGCATGTTCATTAATTGTTTATGGTTCATTGAACAAGCAAGGGAAACAGTGTTTAAACCCTTTACAATGAAGATCTGTGAAGTTATTTGGATTTTTACGAATTATCTTTGAAAGACAGGGTCCTGAAAATGGGACGTTTCTTTTTTTGCCGGGTTTAGAAGTCCCAAGTGATAGGCGAATTTTGTCAACCATCAGACTATTCTTCATTTAATCTTGTCTTAACATATACTAAAGAATATATGTGTGACATTTGTTTTGATTTAGAATGGACCATTATTATGCACCTGTATCGAAATGGGGGCAGCAGGCAAAAATACACGTAAAAAATATGCAAAAATATGCAAAAATACAGGCCCCCCATCTATACACTTAAATAGCGAATGGAGGACACTTTTCCCCGTGGTTTATTTTCATGCCAGCTAGGTAAGTGCTTGTATTATTACGCAATTATCCGTCAACTGTGGGGAAAAAAAATATTTTTAAAATAACTAGACGCAGTACAACTGAGTCGAGGGCGTTCGAAATGGTGTTMGCTGCGGATCTGGTTCTGTTGTAGGTAGCACCATCTGCTCTTTWTAAGGATGMGCCCCTTTCTCTTAAAGGCTCCAGATCCATGTGTACAGGGATGCTCAGCCAGTCACTGGGATGACAACCCAACTTGGGATGGGGGAAGGTTTTAGCGGMTGGAATATTGGAGGACAATTAGAGGTTTACTTTGTCGCAGTTACAGTATGCTTAACAGTGTAAATATCATGGTACTGCTATATGGATACTCAATTATTTACAAGTTTACAAACATATATTATGGTAAGTATAATCAAATAGCTAGTTATAATTGTAATGGCTTATCAGATAATAAGAAAAGATGATCAGTCTTTACCTGGCTGAATATAATATCTATATCTATATTTTACAGGGAACTCATTTTACACCTTTGGACGAAGGCAAAGGGTAGCTACTTTGAAAAATCTCAAATATAAAATATATTTTGATTTGTTTAACACTTTTTTGGTTATTACATGATTCATAGCTTTGATGTCTTCACTATTATTCTACAATTTAGAAAATATTCAAAATTAACATAAAACCCTGGAATGTCCAAACCTTGGACTGGTACTGTATATATATTTTTTTAAGTATTTGGGGGATTGGAAATGATGCAGACAATTGCATTGATAGAAGCCACAATCTAGCTGCAATATAAACGCTGATCTACCCCCTAAAAAAAGCCTCTAGACTTCTGATCCTTAGTAATAGTTATACCTAAATATGTACGTTCTTCTTTCACTGGAATACCATAGTCACACCATTTTTGACAGCCATAAGTTCATATGTATTAATGTTAAGACATAGACCAGATGCTACGGAAAATGATTATATCATATTGATCGATATGGGAATATGACTAGCGTCTTTCAGAAAAAATGTAGTATTGTCAGCCAGCTGGCTTATAATAATTTCTTTACCAGCTATGGAAATACCTTGTACAGGACTATTAATATAATTTGTAAGTAGTTGGGTGACTAATAAAAACAGATACGATGAGATAGGAAAACCTTGCCGAATTCCTCTCAAATCTAGGTGAGGTGCCATTTTTGAGTTTGATAATGTACCGGTCTTGATGTACCGACAGATGCTGGATAATGTACCGACAGATGCTGGAAGACGGGAAGCAAGTACAGGGTGAGGATGTAATAATAAATAGACATGAAACAAATCAAAATCCGCATCTGGACAAGAGAACCAWAACAACATCAATGCAGACACAGGGATGACACTGAGGAAGTGACAGATATAGGAGAGGTAATCAATGACGTGACGGAGTCCAGGTGAGTCCGATGAAGCGCTGGTGCGCGAAACAATGGTGGCAGGTGTGCGTAATGATGAACAGCCTGGCGGCCTCAAGCGCCAGAGAGGGGGAGCGGGAGCAGACGTGACAGTACCACCCTCTACGGGCGCCACCTTCCGTCCTACCTGGGGGAGCCGGCCGAGGTGAGGGAGCCCGACGAGCCGGCCGAGGTGAGGGAGCCCCACGAGCCGGCTGAGGCGCGGGAGCCCGACGAGCCGGCTGAGGCGCGGGAGCCCGACTAATAACTTGTAAAATTCTGACGTAATTCCATCAATACCTGGGAATTTATTGTTCTTTAGACGTTTGATAAACTCGATAATCTCTTCAACAATGATGGGTTCATCACACTGTTCATAGTCTGTATCAATGATAGAATTAACAGTATTCAGTGAGTCAAAAAACATATCTGTGGGTTCCAGAGGAGGCTGGAGGGAGGAGRTATAGGAGGACAGGCTCATTATAGAATGGCATTCATGGAACGGTATTGAACACATCAAACATATGGAAACCACATGTTGACTCCGTTCCATTGATTCCATTCCATTCCAGTGAAATTTCTCAAGTCTAAAGAAATAGTATGAATTCTGTTCTGCCTCCTCAAGCCAGTTTTCCCTGTATCTAATAAAGGCTCCTTCTGCTTTTATCTATACACTGAGTGTACAAAACTTTAYGAACACCTTGCTAATATTGAGTTGCACCCCGTTTTGCCCTCAGAACAGCCTCAATTCGTCAGGGCCTGGACTCTACAAGGTGTCAAGAGCGTTCCCCAGGGAAGCTGGCCCATGTTGACTCCAATGCTTCCCACAGTTGTCAAGTTGGCTGGATGTCCTTTGGGTGGTGGACCATTCTTAATAGCCATGGAAAACTGTTGAGTGTGAAAAACCCAGCAGTGTTGCAGTTCTTGACACAGTTCTTGACATACCCCGTTCAAAGGTACTTCAATATTTTGTCTTGCCCATTCACCCTCTGAATAGCACACATACAAAATCAATGTCTCAATTATCTCACGGCTTAAACCGCCTTCTTTAGCCGGTGTCCTCCCCTTCATCTACACTGATGGAAGTGGATTTAGCACATCAATAAAGCATCGTGGCTTTCACCTGGATTCACCTGGTGAGTCTGTCATGGGAAGAGCAGGTGTTCTTAATGTTTTGTACGCTCAGTGTATCTGTCATCCAGTTTATTTTGTAACTCAATCAGTTCCATCTTCTCCTCCCCTGAAAGGCCGGCTGGAGGTTTTTTGAGAAAGAGGAAGCTATTACCACCTTTTCCTCCTCAGCTCTTCCGGTCTAAGCAAGAGTATTACCATATAAGGTCATTTAAAGTGCTCCCAGCTATTGCAATAAGACTTTTTTTGCACAAGCCCTTTCCCATAAGTGTGAAAGTAGACCTTTAACCTCAAACTTAACTATATGGTTATTCAATAAGGAGCTATTTAGCTTCCAGTAGGATGCTCTACCATGGTTAGTATAAGGGGTAAATAATTTCACATAAATGGAAATGGCCTGTGGTCTGTGAGGGGAGCAGTAAAAACATTTTGAGTAACACACTTTCAACACATTTRGATATAAGCCAAACATCTATTCTGGACTGTCTGGAACTGTTCAGTGGCAGGGCAAGACTCCGTGAAGATGGTGTACGGTGTAATGAAATATGTCACAATGTGTACGGGGCAATAAGCATACTTACCAGAAGTCCACTGCCATGCTCTGATAATAAAAGTATGTGCATTGCAAGCATATATGGTTTGGACAGTTATCTCACCGCGGTGAGTTGCTGACATCTATTGCCACTTGCGGTGTAAGTTCGATTACCCAATTGGGAGAATTTAATCATCACCTTGAAAATGAAGCTTAGGTGCTCAATTCAATCCAACCTGCATTGGAGTATTTATGCAGTAGTTATTTTTCCAATGGTCAAATTAACTCACAGATTGGTCTTGGGTAATGTATTAAAACCTACAACTACTACCAGGGTCGACCCCTCTCACAAGTATGCTTTCATTTGTCAGACTTAGAAGTGTGTGGGTATGGGATGAATATTGTTAAAGGATTTGAAAAATATGATGATAATTGCCCCATGTGGTAATGGAACTTACAGCCATTGAACTATGAGCCAACTGTCTTAGCAGACTGCACCACCATTCAGTCAAAACAGCTGTGGAAAAAATACGAGTTGACACGACCCCCTTTGTCATCTGTTTCTTGTTACGATGGATGTAGCTCCGAATATAAACATACACTTCTCACAGCTTACATGATTTTTTTTTAATCTACGTTAAAGGACATAGATGTGTATGAAACCGTAAACAAAGGCGCTACATTTGGTCATGTGGAAATGTGCCTTACTGCCTTTAGAATTTTGTGTAATGTTGGTAGTCTAGTCAAGGAAGCATCATAGAAAAAATATTGGCACACCCCACTTACCAAGACCATTGCCAAATAAGGTGTGACGTCACCTGCTTTTATAGTAATTCCTTGACGTCGTACCACACAGTACATCTAGAAGGGAGTGTGTTTCATACCAAACCCCTTCCTTGGTTTGGTGCGGTAGTGTGAATCAGGCATTGGTACACTCAATATGAGATATGCAACATTCAGAATCCATTTTCTTGATTGTTTGAAATGAATTTGTACGGACACATATTGTACCCAAATATTGGGGATAGCCTAAGTCATTGTGAGAATTTTTTTTTTGATTTCCTGATAATTGATAGTGCAGGTTGTGAGCTCTGCAAACAACGTGTCCACAGTAAATGACTGTAATAATATTGAATGCATTCACAGAAATGGCCATATTAAACCAATCACTCTAGATTACAAAGGACAGGGATTCATTTGAAATGTACTACTGGTGATATATGGATATATGTAATGCGGAATTGATGAACATAAACAATCAAAGGGCAACAACTCCCATAATGAATGCGCACGAATTGGCAGGGGGGGTTAGGTGATTGTTTTTTTGTTTTTTTGACTTGTGAACGGTATATTGTCTGTAACACACCTGATAGTCACTATATGATTTTTGTTCTTCCATCCCTCAGCTCCCTACGTTGAGTCTGAGAACTGCCAGCACACAGCTGCCATGAAGGAATGTTGCCCACAAAAGGAGTTGCGGTGTGGATAGTATTTGTAATTCACCCCTGAAAGTCGTATTCTGCCATTCCATTGAGTGTGTTGTTGTCTTACAGTCAATGTAGCTTGTGTCATTGGGTCTAATCATGATGATGGGGGGGTGGGGGTGCTATTATTTCACTTTCCATCTCCTTTTGTCTTTCCACAATCATCAAGCTGTAATGATGGACATTTTAGAGAATTCAACATTTACTCTGTCTGCACAGCTTCCCAGGCAACCACCTGCTACGATACAAAAGCAGCTTTCCCAGGCAAAGAAGGGGGGCATATGCTGTGAAGCCCTGTGAAGACAGACCCAACATACTTTAAGTTATAGTTATTCATTTCAAATCAATTGAGCACTTCAGGCACACAAAAATTCAAACACTGAAAAGTTTCACAAAAAAGTCCACAACCAAATATTGCGTATTTCAAATTGAGTACTTCAAAAACACCAGAAAACACTTTGTAGATTGAATGAGTAGATCACTCCACCAATGAATTGATAGCATCATAACACAGAACAGTAAAAAAAATAAAAGGACATTTAGTTCATACCCAAACATTTCCCTTTTCAAAAACATTACAAGCTACGTATGCAGGCTCCTGAATCTCCTCTTCAACGAGGTCACCCTTCATCTAGCGGCGTTTGTGGCGAGCTGTCCATCCCAGGACCCCTGTCTGCCCAGTGTGAGAGGCCGAATGAGGAGGCCATAGCTGGACTTGTCTACCGCTTCTATCTTGGGGATGACTGAAGCCAAGTCGGTGACGGAAGCCTTCTTGATTGAAACATGGTACATGGGTCCCCCTCCCCTCCCCTCCCCATCAATCTCTGTAGTTAACTTTTACGTGACATGATATCACATTTTGTTACTTTGTATTGTTTTTTCAAGCTTTCGGAGGGAAAATGTGTGTTACAAATGGGGTCCTGTACACTGTAGGGCACCGGGTGCCTATATTAGGATTATAGCGCTAATAAGTTTATGTCAAATGATGTGTCACCATTATTTCTCATAAGTGTTCGTGTTGATCAACATTTTGGCTATGCTGGCCTATTGTAAATAATAAAATAAATGTCTGATCAATACATACAATTCTGAACATATTGTAATTTATAATGCTAATGCAGAGGCACCAATAAATTGTCACTTATTGTATACTGTTTTCATGTACATTCCCTTATGTCTAAGCTTCTAAGGTGACTCAGGCTTTACTCATTATTGTGATGAAGTGTAACAGTGAACTTTATTCTGTAATTAGTTACAAAACAATAGAAATGCAATAGTGTATTGCTATAGTTTGTCTGGATATCCAACAGTCCATGATCAGCTCTGTTGACCATGAGAGCATTTTGCAGAGAAAATGCCTCGAGGCATACTATTTAGGCTCAGAATGACATGTGGCCCATTGTTTATCTTGTCACCTGGCAACTAACACAAGGGTATTTCAAAGAGCTGTCGGTCAAGCCGAGCTCATGAATATAAGCTCCCCGCCCACTCAGCCTGTTCTTTCAGGCTTCCTGATAGATGAGAGAAAGGTACAATTTCTTCAATTCTGAGCATTTTAATAGCGTAAAAATATTATAGGGGTGCTTGGTCATGCACGGATATTTTTACTAAATAGGATTTCTGTGCGGGACCTTTAATAAATAGTTGTACGATGGGAATATCCATAAACAAAAACGTTTTCTTGAAAAGAGGAAAGTGAGCGCTTTTTCAAACCTGTTTGTGAGTTCCTAGGTCAAGCCATGTGTTAACTAGCATCTTAATTAGCCTAGAATACTTATTTTCCAGACATTGAAAAGATGTCTAGGTTTCACAAGTTTGGACAGCACAGTCCAGTAGAGTACAGTGCAGTATGGTACAGTACAATACAGTGTATTATAGTACAGTATAGTTGAGTTTAATTCAGTAGAGTACAGCACAGTATATAAGAGTACAGTGCAGTACAGTAGAGCAAAGTAGAGTACAGTACAGTAGAGTACAGTTGAGTTTAATTCAGTAGAGTACAGCACAGTATATACGAGTACAGTGCAGTACAGTAGAGCAAAGGAGAGTACAGTACAGTAGAGTACAGTTGAGTTTAATTCAGTAGAGTACAGTAGGATACAATAAAGTACATTATACTGTACTCCCTGCTGTGCTGAACTGAACTATACTCTACTTTTCTTTACTGTGCTGTGCYCTATTGTATACTGTGCTTTCCAAATTTGTGAAACAATAGACGTTTATGATTGGTTCAGATTTGGTCCGGTCTGGACCCGCTTGTCAAAACTGTGATTCATGCGACTCCGACTGAGAGTCAGCAACATTCTCACACACACACACACACACACACACACACACACCACACACACACKAKACACACACACACACACACACACACACACACACACACACACACACACACACACACACACACACACACACACACACACACAGTGGTGTAAAGTGCTTAAGTAAAAATGTCACGACTTCCACCGAAGTCGTTTCCTCTCCTTGTTCGGGCGGCAGTCGGCGGTCGGCATCACCGGTCTTCTAGCCATCGTCGATCCACTTTTCATTTTCCACTTGTTTCCCAACACACCTGGTTTCCATTTCCCTCAGTATTTGTTGTGTATTTAACCTTCTGTTCCCCTCATGTCTTTGTGTGGAATTGTTTGTTGTAAGTGCTTGTGCACATGTTACTGGTGCTCGTCAGGTTTTTTGTACCCATATTCCGTTGTATTTTTATGCCGTTGGTTTTTAGATTAAACTGCTCCGGCTACTACCTAGTTCTGTTCTCCTGCGTCTGACTTCCCTGCCACCAGTTACGCACCCCTTTACAAAAAATGCTTGAAAGTATTACTTGAGTAGTCTTTTGGGGGGTAACTGTACTTTACTAATTTTGACAACTTGTAGATTTACTCCACTACATTCCACTACATTTTCAATTACACCCAAAAGTACTAGTTACATTTAGAATGCTCTGGCAGGATAGCAATATGGCCCAATTCAAGCACCTATCAGTATAACACATTGTCATCCCTTTTGCCTCTGATCTAGCAGATTCACTKAACACAAATGCTGCATTTGTAATTTATGTCTGTCCTTAAATCTGGTTTGCTTAATATAAGACATTTGATGCATAGCATTTACTTTTACTTTATATGACAGCTGAGTACTTTTTCCACCACTGCAATTAAGGACATTTCAAACTAGATACTTTTAAACTTTTTACTCAAGTATTTTACTGGGCGACTTTCACTTTTACTTGAATCCTTTTCTATTAAGGCATCTTTACTTTTACTCAAGTATGACAATTGAATACTTTTTCCACCACTGCACAACTGTTCCTGTTTGAAAAAGCATTCCTTGTTTCCAACCAAAAATGTTGTTAGCACAAATGTTTACAGCTTTACTTTTTTTTTTTTTTTTACATTTGATCAAAATATTTCATTTTCATTCAAATATCAGATGGTTACTGTTGTTTAATTTATTAAAACGATTCATTTATAACCTTGCGTAAATTTTACACGAAATATATGCATGCAATATTTCTGAAAAGACTGTGCAGGTTTCAAAATATTGAGATGTATAAACTTGGCGCACACCGTACATAAGCATGTTCCCCGTTTATAATATCAGACAAAAACAATAGAAAATTGTTGTGGACCTGTAAACTGATCATTTGAATTGAATAATGTTTTGCATTTACTTTTTCCCGAATCTAAATATGCTGCACTGTGCGTGCATTATAAAACACTGCCTACTAGAAAAAGAAAGAAAACTACAGTAGGCCTACTTACAGTGGTAGCCTACACACTTCAATGAAAAATATAAACTGTCTGTTCACCTGTATGTTATAAACCGCACCCCCTTTCTAATGCACGGGACAGATAAACAKAATTATATAAGACTATCTAACAGGCCCAATCAAACGAGAGGTGCACATGGAAATTCGTTGTGTGGTTACTTCAGAATGAAGAATTTATTCTGTAATGGTTACTATATATGTATGCTATTGTCTACTCGAGAAAGTTCACATGACAGTATTCAGACGTAGCCTACAAACATGGATGGAAAAGGTGAAACGTCTGTTCTACCGTCAAACTGTGCTTCCTGATCGGGTCGCATAAAGCTATTCACTACTCTGAAGTGGGTCCAATTAAAMGAGAGTTGGGACAGACGTTTATAAATGAGGCCCCTGTATGGACATAGAGTAGTGCCAAAATTATATTAAATACATGTTTTAATTGTTTATTTTACCCTTATTTACCAGGTAAGTTGACTAAGAATACATTCTCATTTACAGCAACTACCGGGGGAATAGTTACAGGGGAGAGGAGGGGGAATAACGAGCAAATTGGAAACTGGGGATGATTAGGTGACTGATTGTATGAAGGCCAGATTGGGAATTTAGCCAGGACACCGGGGTTAACACCCCTACTCTTATGAAAAGTGTCATGAGATCTTTAGTGACCACAGAGAGTCAAAGACGGCACCTTACACAGGGCAATGTCCCCAATCACTGCCCTGGGGCATTGGGATAGATTTTTTTTAGATCAGAGAAAAGAGTGCCTCCAACTGTCCCTCCAACAACACTTCCAGCAGCATCTGGTCTCCCAAACAGGGACCGACCAGGACAGATAGAGTACAACTCACAACTCACAAATTTACAAAAAATTGAAAACTGAAATCACAATTACATAAGTAATCACACCCTTACTCAATACTTTGTTGAAGCACCTTTGGCTGCGATTACAGCCTTGAGACTTGGGTATGATYCTACAAGCTTGGCACACCTTTATTTGGGGATTTTCTCCCATTCTTCTCTGCAGATCCTCTCAAGCTTGGATGGGCAGCGTCGCTGCACAGCTATTTACAGGTTTCTCCAGAGATGTTGAATCGGYTTCAAGTCCGGGCTCTGGCAGGGCCACTCAAGGACATTTAAAGACTTGTCCCAAAGCCACTCCTGCGTTGTCTTGGCTGTAAACTTAGTGTCATTGTRCTGTTGGAAGGGCAACCTTTGCCCCAGTCTGAGGTCCTGAGCGCTCTGGAGCAGGTTTTCATCAAGGATCTCTCTGCACTTTGCTCCGTTCATCTTTCCCTCAATCCTGACTAGTCTCCCAGTCCTTGCAGCTGAAAAACATCTCCACAGCATAATGCTGCCACCACCATGCTTCACCATAGGGATGGTGCCAGGTTTCCTCCAGGCGTGACGCTTGGCATTCAGTCCAAAGAGTTCAATCTTGGTTTCATCAGACCAGAGAATCTTGTTTCTCATGGTTTGAGAGTCCTTTAGGTGKCTTTTGGCAAACTCCAAGCGGGCTGTCATGTTCCTTTTACTGAGGAGTGGCTTCCAGCTGGTCACTCTACCCTAAAGGCCTGATTGGTGGAGTGCTGCAGAGATTCTTGTCCTTCTGGAAGGTTCTCTCATCTCCACAGAGGAACTCTGGAGCTCTGTCAGAGCAACCATCGGGTTTTTGGTCACCTCCCTGACCAAGGCCCTTCTCCCCCGAGTGCTCAGTTTYGCCAGGCGGCCAGCTCTAGAAAGAGTCTTGGATGTTTCAAACTTCTTGACAAAACTTGACATTGTGGCTTGGTTTGTGCTCTGACATGCACTGTCAACTGAGGGGACCTTATATAGACAGGTGTGTGTCTTTCCAAATTATTTCCAGTCAATTGAATTTACCACAGGTGGACTTACAAGATTATGTTACAAGATTATATTACAAGATTATGTTATAATACTGTTTATGCATCGAATAGCTTTGATTGAGTACCTTCTCATCTATGTCTATGTGAACTGAGGAGCCTAAAAACCTACAGCTGGCATTCCATAGATAAGATGTGGTGGGTGTAACCAAGATAGAGAGAGCCTGGAGGAATAGCACAAAACACTTATTGTGTCTAATCATTCTTGCATCTGGGAAAGAACACCAAAGACAGATGACCACAGGATGAACCCAAAGTGGCTTATGGTGCCCCCCAATCTGCATGGGAGGGGTGGAACCAACCGTAACGAAGCATTTTTWGTATCAGCTATATAAGGACCAGCATTGTTTGTAAAGGTTAGACTCTCGATCCAACACTCTTCGACCATCCTCATTATTGCAATTAATCGAAAAAAGGTGATTCGATGATTCAATAATTATTGAATAAAGATGATTGTTTGAAAAAATGACAGTCTCTCTCACTTGATTAGAATTTTCCACGACAACTCCAATCAAGTTGTAGAAACATCTCAAGGATGATCAATGGAAACAGGATGTACCTGAATGCAATTTCGAGTCTTATAGCAAAGGGTCTAAATACTTATCTAAATAAAATATTGTAATTATTATAATAAATTTGCAACAAAAAAAATAATGTTTTCACTTCGTTATTATGGGGTATTGTGTGTAGATTGATGAGAAACATTTTTAATTGAATCAATTRTAGAATAAGGCTGTAACGTGACAAAATGTGGAAAGATTCAAGGGATCTGAATACTTTCTGAATGCTCTGTATATACAGTACCAGTCAAAAGTCAAGACACAGCTACTAATTCAAGGGTTTTTCTTTATTTTTACTATTTTATTCATTGTAGAATAATAGTGAAGACATCAAAACTATGAAATAACACATWTGGAATGATGTAATAACCAAAAAAAATGTTAAACAAATTATATTTTAGARTCTTCAAAGTAGCCACCCTTTGCCTTGATGACAGCTTTGCACACTCTTGGCATTCTCTCAACCAGCTTCATGAGGAATGCTTTTCCAACAGTCTTTCCACATAAGCTGAGCACTTGTTGACTGCTTTTCCTTCACTSWGCGGTCCAACTCATCCCAAACCATCTCAACTGGGTTGAGGTCGGGWGATTGTAAACAGGCCAGGTCATCTGATGTAGCACTCCATCACTCTCCTTCTTGGTCAAATAGCCCTTACACAGGCTGGAGGTGTGTTTTGGGTCACTGTCCTGTTGAACAACAAATGATAGTCCTACTAAGGGAAAACCAGATGGGATATCGCTGCAGAATGCTGCAGTAGCCATGCTGGTTGAATGCCTTGAATTCTAAATAAATCACCAACAGTGTCACCAGCAAAACACCCCCACACCARCACACCTCCTCCTCCATGCTTCACGGTGGGAACKACACATGCAGAGATAATCCATTCACGTACTCCGTGTCTCACAAGGATACGGTGGTTGGATCCAAAAATCTCAAATTTGGACTCATCAGACCAAATGACAGATGTTCACTGGTCTAATGTGCATTCCTTGTGTTTCTTGGCCCAAGCAAGTCTCTTCTTATTGATGTCCTTTATTAGTGGTTTCTTTGTAGCAATTCAACCATGAAGGCCTGAATCACGCAGCTTCCTCTAAACAGTTGATGTTGAAATGTGTCTGTTACTTGAACTTTGTGATGCATTTATTTGGGCTGCAATCTGAGGTGCAGTTAATTGCCAATTTCTGAGGCTGGTAACTCTAATGAACTTATCCTCTGCAGTAGGGGTAACTCTGGGTCTTCCTTTCCTGTGGCYGWCCTCATGAGAGCCAGTTTCATCATAGCACTTGATGTTTTTTTGCGACTGCCCTTAAAGAAACTTTCTTTAAAGTTCTTGAAATGAGTGACTGACTTTCATGTTTCAAAGGTGACTACCACATGAAGCTGGTCGAGAGAATGCCAATGTGCAAAGCTGTCTTCAAGGCAAAGGGTGGCTACTTTGAAGAKTCGCAAATATAAAWTATATTTTGATTTGTTTAACACTTTTTTGGTTACTACATGATTCCATATGTGTTATTTCATCATTTTGATGTCTTCAKTACTTTTCTACAAAGTAGAACATATTCAAAATAAAGAAAAACCCTAGAATGAGTAGGTGTGTCACCACTTTTGACTGGTACTATATATATATATATATATATATATATATACTGTATATACAGTTGAAGTCGGAAGTTTACATACACCTTAGCCAAATAAATTTAAACTCAGTTTTTCACAATTAATTTAATCCTGGTAAAAATTCCCTGTTTTAGGTCAATTAGGATCACCACTTTATGTTAAGAATGTGAAATGTCAGAATAATAGTGGAGAGAATGATTTATTTCAGCTTTTATTTCTTTCATTACATTCCCAGTGGGTCAGAAGTTTACATACACTCAATTAGTATTTGGTAGCATTGCATTTAAATTATTTAACTTGGGTCAAACGTTTCAGGTAGCCTTCCACAAGCTTCRGGCAWGCTTCCCACAATAAGCTGGGTGAATTATGGCCCATTCCTCCTGACAGAGCTGGTGTAACTGAGTCAGGTTTGTAGGCCTCCTTGCTCGGACATGCTCTTTCAGTTCTGCACACACATTTTCTATACGATTGAGGTCAGGACTTTGTGATGGCCACTCCAATACCTTGACTTTGTTGTCCTTAAGCCATTTTGCCACAACTTTGGAAGTATGCTTGGGGTCATTGTCCATTTGGAAGCTTTAACTTCCTGACTGATGTCTTGAGATGTTGCTTCAATATATCCACATAATTTTCCTGCCTCATAATGCCATCTATTTTGTGAAGTGCACCAGTCCCTCCTGCAGCAAAGCACCACGACAACATGATTCTGCCACCCCCGTTCTTCATGGTGGATGGTGTTCTTCGGCTTGCAAGCTCTCCCTTTTTCCTCCAAAACATAAACGATGGTTATTATGGCCCAACAGTTCTATTTTTCTTTCATCAGACCAGAGGACATTACTCCAAAAAGTACACATCTTGTCCCCATGTGCAGTTGCAAACCGTAGTCTGGCTTTTTTTATGGCGGTTTTGGAGCAGTGGCTTCTTTCCTTGCTGAGCGCCTTTCAGGTTATGTCGATATAGGACTCATTTCTCTGTGGATATAGATACTTTTGTAGCTGTTTCCTCCAGCATCTTCACAAGGTCCTTTGCTGTTGTTCTGGGATTGATTTGCACCTTTCGCACCAAAGTACATTAATCTCTAAGAGACAGAACGCATCTCCTCCTGAGCGGTATGGCGGCTATGTGGTCCCATTGTGTTTATATTTGCGTACTATTGTTTGTACAGATGAACGTTGGTACCTTCAGGCATTTGGAAATTGCTCCCAAGGATGAACCAGACTTGTGGAGGTCTACACTTTTTTTTCTGAGGTCTTGGCTGACTTTTTTTTTCTTCCCATGATGTCACGCAAAGAGGCACTGAGTTTTGAAGGTAGGCCCTTGAAATACATCCACACCTCCAATTGACTCAAATGATGTCAGTTAGCCTATCAGAAGCTTCTAAAGCCATGACATAATTTTCTGGAATTTTCCAAGCTGTTTAAAGCCACAGTCAACTTAGTGTATTGTAAACTTCTGACCCACTGGAATTGTGATACAGTGAAATTAATAAGTGAAGTAGATCTGTCTGGAAACAATTGTTGGAAAAATGACTTTGTCATGCACAAAGTAGATTTCCTAACCGGACTTGCCAAATCTATAGTTTGTTAACAAGAAATATGTGGAGTGGTTGAAAACGAGTTTTAATACTCCAACCTAAGTGTATGTGAACTTCCGACTTCAACTGTATATATATATTCAAATTCATAACATTAATTTCACATGAATTGCACTAACCACAGAGAACAACATTTCAAAAGAGCAACATTACAACTCCAGATAGGAAAGAGAGCGAAAGAGAGAGAGATAAGTGAACATAAGAACAATGACAAAAAAAAATAACGACAAAAATAAAAATCGCCATTAATGTACTTCACCATACACAAACCAAAACATCAGAGTAGGTKATTCTTGAAAATACTGGACTATGTAAGAAAAWWWWWWWWWTTATCAAAACAGATCATCGAAAAATAGGAAAACAACAGTCGAACAGGGAGAAATACTTACAGAACTATAACAACAATTGCTTGACTGCCTGGCTTTAAGAGAGAAACGAGAGAAATCGAGAGAGAGAGAGTGGGGCAGAGAGAGAGGGATGGATGGATAGATAGGAGCGAGTAAGACTGGAGCCAGAGAGGCACGCCACCGCAAGCCAACACAGGCTCCGAGATGGCGCTAGCTGAGCTCTGCTGAACCAACCCGCGTGGCAGGATTTCTGAGAGAATGAGAGGCAAACAAGGACGTGCCAATTAGTCTCGGTGGCATGCAGATTATGACCCTGATCTTTGAAACCGGTCCTCCTTAGCTCTGTTTCTAGCACAAACATGGAAATAGAAAGAGGGAGAGACTGCTATTACTCAGTGGGTAAAAAGGCAGGTGACAACTGACAAATCAAGCTCGAAAATCAAATCAAATGTTATTGGTCACATGCCCTGAATACAACAGGTTTAAACCTTACTGTGAAAATGTTTACTGAATAAGCCCTTAACCAACAGTGCAGTTAAGAAAATAGAGTTAAGAAAATATTTACTAAATAAACTGAAGTCAAAAAAGTAACACAATAAAATAACAATAACGAGGCTATATACCGGGGGTACTGGTACCAAGTCAATGTGCTGGGGTACAGGGTAGTCGAGGTAATTGAGGTAACTTGTACATGTAGGTAGGGGTAAAGTGACTGTGTATAGATAATAAACAGCGAGCAGCAGCAGTGTAAAAACAAAGGGGGGTCAATGCAAATAGTCGGGGTGGCCATTTGATGAATTGTTCTGCAATCTTATGGCTTGGGGGTAGAAGCTGTTAAGGAGCCTTTTGGACCTATTCTTGGCGCCCCGGTACCGCTTGCCGTGCGGTGGCAGAGAGAACTGGTGACTGGTGTCTTTGACCATTTTCTTGGCCTTTCTCTGACACCGCCTAGCATACAGTCGTGGCCAAAACTTTTGAGAATGACACAAATATTATTTTCACAAAGTCTGCTGCCTCAGTGTCTTTAGATATTTTTGTCAGATGTTACTGTGGAATACTGAAGTATAATTACAAGCATTTCATAAGTGTAAAAGGCTTTTATTGACAATTAAATGAAGTTGAGTGTTGACCCTTCTTTTTCAAGACCTCTGCAATCCGCCCTGGCATGCTGTCAATTAACTTCTGGGCCACATCCTGACTAATGGCAGCCCATTCTTGCATAATCAATGCTTGGAGTTTGTCAGAATTTGTGGGGTTTTGTTTTTCCACCTGCCTCTTGAGGATTGACCACAAGTTCTCAATGGTATTAAGGTCTGGGGAGTTCCCTGGCCATGGATCCAAAATATCAATGTTTTGTTCCCCGAGCCACTTAGTTATCACTTTTGCCTTATGGCAAGGTGCTCCATCATACTGGAAAAGGCATTGTTTGTCACCAAACTGTTCCTGGATGGTTGGGAGAAGTTGCTCTCGGAGGATGTGTTGGTACCATTCTTTATTRATGGCTGTGTTCTTAGGCAAAATTGTGAGTGAGCCCACTCCCTTGGCTGAGAAGCAACCACACACATGAATGGTCTCAGATGCTTTACTGTTGGCATGAACAAGGACTGATGGTAGCACTCACCTTGGTCTTCTCCGGACAAGCTTTTTTTTCGCGGATGCCCAGACAATCGTAAAGGGGATCATCAGAGGTAAATGACTTTACCCCTCCTCAGCAGTCCAATCCTGTACCTTTTACAGAATATCAGTCTGTCCGTTGATGTTTTCCTGGAGAGAATGGGCTTCTTTGCTGCCTTTTTTGACACAGAGGCCATCCTCCAAAAGTCTTCGCCTTCACCTGTGCGTGCAGATGCACTCACACCTGCCTGCTGCCATTCCTGAGCAAGCTCTGTATTGGTGGTGCCCGATCCCGCAGCTGAATCAACTTTAGGAGACGGTCCTGGCGCTTGCTGGACTTTCATGGGCACCCTGAAGCCTTCTTCACAAAATTGAACCGCTCTCCTTGAGTTCTTGATGATCCGATAAATGGTTGATTTAGTGCAATCTTACTGGCAAATATCCTTTCCTGTGAAGCCTTTTTGTGGCAAAGCATGATTGATGCACGTGTTTACTTGCAGTAACCATGCTTGACAGAGGAAGAACAATGATTCCAAGCACCACCCTCCTTTTGAAGCTTCCAGTCTGTTATTCAAACTCAATCAGCATGACAGAGTGATCTCCAGCTTGTCCGTCAACACTCACACCTGTGTTAACGAGAGAATCACTGACATGATGTCAGCTGGTCTGGATGGCAGGAAGCTTGGCCCCAGTGATTTAGCTGGGCCATACGCACTACCCTCTGCAGCGCCTTACAGTCGGATGCCGAGCAGTTGTAATACCAGGTGGTGATGCAATCAGTCAGGATGCTCTCAGTGGTGCAGCTGTAGAACTTTTTCAGGATCTGAGGACCCATGCCAAATCCTTTCAGTCTCCTGAGGGGGAATAGGCATTGTCGTGCCCTCTTCATGACTGTCTTGGCGTGTTTGGACCATGATAGTTTGTTGGTGATGTGAACACCAAGGAACTTGAAGCTCTCGACCCGCTCCACTACAGTCCCGTCGTTGTGAATGGGGGCATGTTCGGCCCTGCTTTTCCTGTAGTCCACGATCAGCTCCTTTGTCTTGCTAATGTTACAGGGGAGCTCAGTGACTTTCAACGTGGCACCGTCATAGGATGCCACCTTTCCAACAAGTCAGTTTGTCAAATTTCTGCCCTGCCCGAGCAACATCTAGTGGAAAGCCTTCCCAGAAGAGTGGAGGCTGTTATAGAAGCAAAGAGGGGACCAACTCCAATTCTAAATAAATMACCAACAGTGTCACCAGCAAGCACCCCCACACCATCACACCTCCTCCTCCATGCTTCATGGTGGGAACCACACATGCGTAAATCATCCASTCATCTACTCTGCGTCTCACAAAGACATGGTGGTTGGAACAAAAAATCTCAAATTTGTACTCATCAGACCAAAAGACACATTTCCACCGGTCTAATGTTCATTGCTCGTGTTTCTTGGCCCAAGCAAGTCTCTTCATATTATTGGTGTCCTTTAGTAGTGGGTTCTTTGCAGCAATTCAACCATCTGCTCTGAACAGTTGATGTTGAGATGTGTCTGTTACTTGAACTATGTGAAGCATTTATTTGGGCTGCAATTTCTGAGGCTGGTAACTCTAATGAATAAGTAGAGGTAACTCTGGGTCTTCCTTTCCTGTGATGGTCCTCATGAGAGCCAGTTTCATCTTAGAGCTAAATGGTTTTTGCGACTGCATTTGAAGAAACTTTCAAAGTTCTTGATATTTTTCGTATTGACTAACTTTTATGTCTTAAAGTAATGATGGACTGTTGTTTCTCTTTGCTTATTTGAGCTGTTCTTGCCATAATATGGACCTGGTCTTTTACCAAATAGGGCTATCCCCCCTACCTTGGTATACCCCCCTACCTTGTCACCACACAACTGATTGGCTCAAACCCATTAAGGAAAGAAATTCTACAAATTAACTTTTAACAGGGCACACCTGTTAATTGAAATGCATTCCAGGTGACTACCTCATGAAGCTGGTTAAATAAATTGTGGCTTAGACAATGAGGAAGCCCTTTACACACATGGAAGTGCTTCAAAGTGTTAYACACAGAATCGAACTTGATCCCTTGAATTATGTCTTGGCCAGTGGTACCAATACCAATTGCATGGGATCGATTGATGATTGATTGTTGGGGCAGAATCTCACCCAGTGTTATGTATACCGCCAAGATTTTGAGTTTTTATTATACCTGATAAATCTTATGCCTAGATGATTTGCCACTTCAAKTGCATCCTGGTAGAGAATGATAGACAATGATGAGGGGGACTCTTGTAACAGTACTTTTCCTATACAGTTTTTTCATCTGTCACATCCTCTAAAACATTGCCAACAGAGACATGAATTTTTGCCTGTTTTGTATTGCATCTTTGTATTGCATCTTTGCCTGTTTGTATTGGTCTTTCATAGTTGAGATGAGACGATTGTGGACRACACGAAAAGGAGGACCGAGCACGCCCCCATTCTCATCGACGGGGCTGTKGTGGAGCAGGTTGAGAGCTTCAAGTTCCTTAGTGTCCACATCAGAGGAAGACCCTAAAAATTGTCAGACTCCAGCCACCCTAGTCATAGACTGTTCTCTCTGCTACCGCACGGCAAGCGGTATCGGAGCGCCAAGTCTAGTTCCAAAAGGCTTCTTAACAGCTTCTACCCCCAAGCCATAAGACTCCTGAACAACTAATCAAATGGCTACCCAGACTATTTGCATTGAATCAAATCAAATGTATTTATATAGCCCTTCTTACATCAGCTGATATCTCAAAGTGCTGTACAGAAACCCAGCCTTAAACCCCAAACAGCAAGCAATGCAGGTGTAGAAGCACGGTGGCTAGGAAAAACTCCCTAGAAAGGCCAAAACCTAGGAAGAAACCTAGAGAGGAACCAGGCTATGAGGGGTGGCCAGTCCTCTTCTGGCTTTGCCGGGTGGAGATTATAACAGAACATGGCCAAGATGTTCAAATGTTCATAAATGACCAGCATGGTCAAATAATAATAATCACAGTAGTTGTCGCAGGGTTGCAACAAGTCAGCACCTCAAGGAGTAAATGTCAGTTGGCTTTCATAGTCGATCATTAAGAGTATCTCTACCGCTCCTGCTGTCTTTAGAGAGTTGAAAACAGAGTCTGGACAGGTAGCACGTCGGTGAAAGGTCAGGGTTCTATAGCGCAGCAGAACAGTTGAAACTGGAGCAGCAGCACGGCCAGGTGGACTGGGGACAGCAAGGAGTCATCATGCCAGGTAGTCCTGAGGCATGGTCCTAGGCTCAGGTCCTCCGAGAGAGAGAAAGAAGAGAGAGAGAGAAAAATTAGAGAGACCATACTTAAATTCACACAGGACACCGGATAAGACAGGAGAAGTACTCCGATATAACAGACTGACCCTAGCCCCCAACACATAAACTACTGCAGCAAAAATACTGGAGGCTGAGACAGGAGGGGTCAGGAGACACTGTGGCCCCTCCGATGATACCCGGACAGGGCCAAACAGGCAGGATATAACCCACCCACTTTGCCAAAGCACAGCCCCCACACCACTAGAGGGATAACTTCAACCACCAACTTACCATCCTGAGACAAGGCTGAGTATAGCCCACAAAGATCTCCGCCACGGCACAACCCAAGGGGGGGCGCCAACCCAGACAGGAAGATCACGTCAGTGACTCAACCCACTCAAGTGACGCACCCCTCCTAGGGACGGCAAGGAAGAGCACCAGTAAGCCAGTGACTCAGCCCCTGTAATAGGGTTAGAGGCAGAGAATCGCAGTGGAGAGAGGGGAACCGGCCAGGCAGAGACACAAGGGCGGTTCGTTGCTCCAGAGCCTTTCCGTTCACCTTCACACTCCTGGGCCAGACTACACTCAATCATATGACCGACTGAAGAGATGAGTCTTCAGTWAAGACTTAAAGGTTGAGACCGAGTCTGCGTCTCTCACATGGGTAGGCAGACCATTCCATAAAAATMGAGCTCTATAGGAGAAAGCCCTGCCTCCAGCTGTTTGCTTAGAAATTCTAGGGACAATTAGGAGGCCTGCGTCTTGTGACCATAGCGTACGTGTAGGTATGTACGGCAGGACCAAATCGGAACGATAGGTACAGTGGGGGGAAAAAGTATTTAGTCAGCCACCAATTGTGCAAGTTCTCCCACTTAAAAAGATGAGAGAGGCCTGTAATTTTCATCATAGGTACACTTCAACTATGACAGACAAAATGAGAAGAAAAAAAAACAGAAAATCACATTGTAGGATTTTTAATGAATTTATTTGCAAATTATGGTGTAAAATAAGTATTAATTAGGCTTTGGATGGTTATAAATACACCAAGTCACTACAAAGATAGTAGTCCGTCATTCCTAACTCAGTTACCAGAGAGGAAGGAAACTGCTCAGGGATTTCACCATGAGGCCAATGGGGATTTTAAAACAGTTACAGAGTTTAATGGTTGTGATATGAGAAAACTGAGAATGGGTCAACAACATTGTAGTTACTCCACAATATTAACCGAAATGACAGAGTGAAAAGAAAAACTTGTACAGAAGAAKATTTTTCCAAATCTTGCATCCTGTTTGCAAAAAGGTAATACTAAAGTAATATTGCAAAAAAATGTGGCAAAGCAATTAAGTTCTTGTCCTGAATAGAAAGTGGAAAATCGAACACAACACATTACTTCATATTTTAAAGCACGGTGGTGGCTGTATCATGTTATGGGTATTCTTGTCATGGGCAAGGACTAGGGAGTTTTTAGGATAAAAATAAACCAAATACAGCTAAAGGCACAGGAAAAATCCTAGAGGAAAACCTGGTTCAGTCTGCTTTCCAACAGACACTGGGAGACGAACTCACCTTTCAGCAGGACAATAACCTGAAAACACAAGGCCAAATCTACACTGGKGTTGCTTACCAAGACAACATTGAGTGGCCTAGAAACAGTTTTGACTTAACTTGGCTTGAAAATCTATGGAAACATTTGATAATGGCTGTCTGGCAACAATCAACAATTACATTTAACATTTACATTTAAGTCATTTAGCAGACGCTCTTATCCAGAGCGACTTACAAATTGGGAAGTTCATACATATTCATCCTGGTCCCCCCGTGGGGAATGAACCCACAACCCTAGCGTTGCAAGCGCCATGCTCTACCAACTGAGCCACACGGGACCAATCAAACTTGAACATAAAAAAAATTTAATAATGGGAAAATATTGTACAATCCAGGTGTGCAAAGCTCTTAGAGATTTACTCAAAAAGATTCACAGTTGTAATCACCTTAAAAGGTTATTCTACAAAGTATTTACCCAGGGGTGTGAATACTTATGTAAATTAGATATTTCTGAATTCATTTTTCAATAAATAAGCAAACATGTCCTAACATGTTTTCACTGTCATTATTGGGTATTGTGTGTAGATGGGTGACATCTTTATTTTATTCATTTTGAATTCAGGCTGTAATGCAACAAAATMTAGAATAAGGCGTATGAATACTTTCTGAAAGCACTGTATGTCACACACAGATCTTAGGCATGGATTCTGCCCTCAYTAGACAAGGTAGATCTATTAGAAACAGACGTCTACATGGGATTTATCATGAAGTTCATTATTCTGAAGTATTAGCAGCAGTATCTTGCAATCTAATCAMAACATACAGCAGGTGACTGCACACTCCTGTCATTAATTCCACAGGACAACATATCCACTTAATTTGTTCCATGGCAACGTTTTCTGATTCTKTAAAAAAAAAAAAAAAAWTWGTRCTACCCTATTGAGTGAAMGACTAGGCCAGGCCGAACAGTATGGTCCCAGACAGGCTCAATCAGCCTCCATTTTAAAACTGGAACTGTATATTTGTGTGATTTCTCAGAAAAGGGAAGCCTCACAGATGGTGAGAAGGTTGCATTGGTAGATGTAAGGCATGTCACAGCGCATTAGTATGACAAGGGTCACCCAGTTCACCAAGGAAGCTGAACCTTGGTGGTGATGCACTCGAGGGTTCTACTCATGTGACCCCCCTAAAGGCGGAAGGGAAGGAAACCATGTTAGCTGCTGTTGAACTTAGTGGGATGTTCTTGTAAGGAATAGATATGGAGATCAATTATTTCCTGGCCTCGCACTTCTCTCTATCTTGTAAACACTTACTGATATTTATACACACAACTCAATAACCATAAAGTATACCCGCATGCACACATTAGAATCTCCTTGATAGTATGGAGGATATAATCTGTCAATTCCTTCTCCATTTCACCACAGTTCACCTTCTCTCCCTTCCTCCGCCATGACTATGCTGCATCTACCTTAATTTATGGAATGTCTTGCCTCCAACCCCTCAGCATGATAAAGCTTTGACTGTTCACTTTATGGGCATATACATACAAGCCCCAAACACTCGGGCTTGGCACTTCCCAGAAAATCAGTCTCTCTGCTTCTTTCAAACACAAACACCCCCACACATCTGATTTCACCCTCTCTGTTGAGTGTGTTTCCCAGTACTCGGCCCTGCATCTCTCTCTCTCTCACACACACACACACAGTGTCACAAACGTCCGTCTGTTTGCTGCTGATTCGGCCTGGCTCCAGACACAGAAAGTATCCTCTGTGCCCTCCTGACTCCCTCTACCCAGAAAACATGTGGTGGGAAGAGGGAAGTACCCCTTACCAACTGAACACCCAGCCTGCCCTCTACTCAAACAGCTGGAGGGAGGAAAAAGTCTACTGAATAGGTTGACTATACCACAGAAAAATATTATGTTCAACCATTGACAAAGCAAAGAGGAATTCATGTGTCAGAGCGATTTAAAGAGATCAACATGCTTATGAAATTGAAATAGGGTGGAAATTAAGTTATTTGTTGAGGTTTGAAAAAGGAGAAGTCTGTTAAGAGTCAGGCCTAGCCCTGAGGTATGAGGCAAAAGTAAATCAGAAATACAATGCCTAATGCCAATGACCACAGCCGTATTCATTACGCCAATTCTGTTGCAAAATGTTTCTTTAAACYGATGCCATAGCAAAGAAACAGGGAGGGACCTACCAGAATTTGTCCAATAACAACTTGTTTTCATTGCAAAATGCAACTCTTTGCACTAATGATTACACCCCACATGTTCAAGTGTAGCGTGTGCACAAGCATTCACACAACCACACCAACAGAATGAAGAGTACACACCAAAACTTTACATAAAATGCCTTTTGTATTAAAAGTTGTTCAATCCAGACAAGTGGGTGGTAAAAGGCTTGTCTGGGGTCAAAATTACAATTGAAATCAGGAATTCACATTTCAGAAAGAAACTATTTCTAAGATAAAAACAAACATGGCTTACTTTTTGCTGAAGCCACAACATAAAGCTGTTTGGGTTCATACTCTCAGTGAAGGAATACCAGTGTGTGGGGGGGGGGGGGAGGCCAAACTTTGCCCTGAAATAACTGTTATTCCATCTACACCTCAACTTCCTCATCGAAAAAGACAAAAAGGGACGGTACATTTTATTTCAAATCACTTTTTGACCGCACGCCTTTTTGATTTGAACACCATGTCTTAATCACTGGAAAATATAAACAGCTGGGTTTAACAATTTAAAATCTTACAAACAGGGTTGTCAAACTATTTAATAATTGAATTTCTGTCTTTAAAGAAAATATCTTTTAACTTCAATTATCTAAAAACGCATCAACTTCGACTTTCTCACATTTGTACTAGCATAGACCCTATTTTACATAATGTGAGGCGTTTGTATTGTGCCTGCCATTGGTTGYYACACAGCATACTCTTGAATACAGGGTGGGTGTCATGTTTTGGCTAAATGTACTAAAATAACAGAAATTCCAGCTTTCAAATGGTACCACAAAGATGATTTTTCCACACATCAATTTTTTTGTCATGAATTAGAATAGCAGTTGTTTGAAATTACACTGTCAATATTCCATATGAAACCTATTGAAKTCATAGAAATATACATCATAGAAAAGACATTCCCATTTAAGTTGACATTCAACGGTGAGTGGACCGGTGGCCATCTTTGTGAAAGTAAAAATGTAAATTTCAATGGTGTACCACCAGCTAAATTCCACTGGTCTGAAGGGACAGTTCCATTCTATGAATTATATTTCTAAAGATTCAAATGACACCCAACCTGTATTTAAGAGTATGCTGTGTCTCAACTGATGGCAGGCACAACACATATACCTCAGAATATGTCAATTGGAGTTTACACGTTTTAGATAAAAGACATTAAAACGTTTTTTTATTTATTAATAGTTTGACAATCCTGTTAAACTTTTAAATTATATCAAACTCAACCATTTATATTTGTCAGTGATGAAGAAACGTCTCACGGTATGTTGGGGTATGKTAAATGGGTCAACTTTGAGCACCTCTATCTCCTGAATGTTTTGGCCTTCAGTTCCAAAATGTCACTTTCTGACCTCCTCTTCCATGGGCAAATGTGTACGAAAAGTTTKGTTTCGTTTAGTTCAAATCAAAAAGGAGTGAGGTCAAAAAGTCATTGAAATCAAACGGAACGACCCGGAAGTAACCCTCTTTCACTATGAGCCCAACTGAAATGAAAATGAAACCGTAAAGTACTGTTGTGATCGTAGGGCTCCTTGGTTGGCACATACAGACACAGGTGTATTTCTTAGGAAGGCACTTGACATGGGGTCCTGTTTCCCCACCCATGTCACATCAGTAAGGTCCTTGTTTGTGCACATTGAAGAGTGAGACGGGCAGGGGAAGTTAAATCCAACGTTACCAAATCCTGAAGAAAAACACAAAAAAGCAATCCACAACACTACATGGCCTGACAACACATCTTGGTAGGACTTTTTTTCTGCAGGTAATACACAATTTCTTGATGTTTAGGCTATGTGTTATGTTTAGTCATTTTAATTAGTTGCTCAGTTTTAGGCTAGTTCCAGTGACCAGTGCATATTCACCGAGTTTGGGGTTTATTTGACACTAAAAATCCAAACATGAGTTTTTGCATGGAGGGGGGGGGGTCCTTGAGCCCATCAGAATCTACACAAAAAGTGACCAATCCCTGTTCAGCAAAGGGATTAATCCTCTAATCCCTCTCCAGGCCAGAAGGACCCGCCCAGAAACCATGAAAAAGTACAACTCAACAGTAATCAAACCCCACCAAAGTTCCATAACAAAAAAAGTGTCTCTTAGGTTTTACAATAAGACATTCCCAGTGAGGCACGTTTCCAGAAAAAGTGTCAATTACAAAGCTGTGTGATATTTTTTWAAATCTCAAACATTCAAGTACTTTGTCATGTAAACACTTTTTAGGCTATTTCAATATAAATTGTTGTCATCGTCGATTGTTGTGTGCAAATAGCTTTCCAATAATACTGACGGTCGCATTATCAAAAAGAGGCCGTATAATTTTGTTATCAACAAGTTATCAAAACAGGCCTTGTTTTTTTATGAGTTTTACTTAGCTAGATAACAATCACAGTTGCAAACTTAAAGATGTTTTCTTAGAAAAGAACACAAGAACAACAGCGATCTCCACCGCTGGGTAAAGAGGAATAGTTCATCTGTCTCACGATTTCTGCGAACAGTTCGTCGACCAAGCCTTTATTTTTGGCAGAAGTTTCCATAAACGGGCAATTCCACTCCTGAGCCAGCACCTTGCCTTCCCCGGAAGAGACCTCTCTCTCGCCTTCCAAGTCCACTTTATTTCCAACCAATACCATGGGCACTCGCTCGTATCTTTTCACTCGGATGATTTGATCCCTCAACGCCTTGATGTCTTGGAAGCTCTGCTGGTTGACSAGACTGTAGACCAAAATAAACCCCTGCCCGTTTTTGATGTACAGGTCTCGCATGGAGGCGAACTGTTCGGTCCCCGCCGTGTCCAGTATCTCCAGAACAGAGGGAGACGAGTCCACCTCGATCTCCTTTCGGTAAAAATCCTCTATTGTGGGGTCGTATTTCTCAATGAAGGATCCCGTCACAAACTGGACAGTCAATGCAGATTTGCCCACGCCGCCCGAGCCCAACACGACCACTTTATACTCCCTCATGGCTTCAGAAAACAGACAGCCCCTCTCCACGAATCCTCTACCCACCCGATGTTTTCAGACTGCAGAAAGGCAGCTCTTTCAAGGGTGGGAGTTGTCAAATCCCTCGGCGGAAACGCTTTCGAGGGTCGTCTCCGAAGGTCCTGGTAAGAATCCGAAGAGAGCGGCCGTTTCCGAACATTAATAATATAACGTGTAGCACATTTCCCGTTGTTTGTACTGTGCCACGGTGTTAAAAAGCGTGATCTCTTCGATGGCTGGCGTTTCCTGCACACAGTTTCTCAACGCAAGACAACTAACGTCACGAACAAGGGCTTAGTTCTGTGATTTCTTAAAGGGGCAGTCACCCAAAACATTAGTCAACGCAAATATCAGTCACCTGGGGCCTCGTTTATAAACCGTGCTTACATACAAGATATACCCCAAAAATGTGCTTGCGCCAGTTAACGCAAAKAACCTGACGTGAGAATGTGTTCACCACCCTGCAAACTTGAGACATCAGCTGTTCGAATACCCATGCTAACATACTGTATACAAGAGTATATACTACATATTATTAGGTCATTTTAGTATACTGTAAACAAACCGTATCCTTTCAGTTGAGTGTACTAGCGCTTCGCCTGTCTACTGGAAGTTGAGATATGCWACTTCTTGCTAGCTTGTTAGGATAGCTAACAAATTGCTAGCTAGACATCTTGTGACTTCATTAACAATGTCCATTGAGAACGAACAACGACTATGCCGCTTAGCTAAGAATGACGTGAATAATCAAGTCATTAAACGCTGAGTAGTTAGTTAGATAGCATATAATATACTGGCAAGTTCGATATATTACTAGCCAACTAACGTTAGGACTGTAGCTAGCAAACATACTGGTAGATACAAGCAACTGCTGTAATAATATGCTATGCGGTTCGTAAGGCTAGCGTAGCTAACAAATTGTCAAACAACATAACGTGTAAGGTAATTTATTTGAAAAGGCATTACTTTATTACATTGTTCAACATTTGTCATAATTAGTTAAAGCAATAAATATGTATCCGCTCTCATCAGACTCTGGCTGCATATTTTCCACCATTTTCTTCAAATCTGAAAATGTTTTAAAGCCACGCCCATTTTCTGAAGTATTGAATTATGGGCCCCAAAAGCAAGGAAATAGTGTCCACTGCTTGGCAAATGTACGACATTCGGGAACTTTTGGCATACTAACTATATCCATACTATGACCAATAAACATACTACATTTGTCACAAATAGTATGGTTAGGACAGACAAAATGTATTCACTGTTTAACGGATTTTCCCCCCAGAAAAGTGAGGCGGGCGAAAAAAAATAAATGTATATATAAAAATTAAGTGCATAAGGAATAACAGTGCTTTACCACATTGTCCTAGGCACTTGTACAGGCTCTAGGCCTACCATGTGAGCTTCAAGAGTTATATTATTCCATGCGAAAACCTACACAATTTTTCTTAAATAGAATGCATATGTTGCAATGTTGTTATAACCATGAGAAATTAAACACAATGGGAAGCATAACTTGTGACAGTTTCTTTTCCTGATTTAAAAAAAATCAGATAATCAAGAACAGCTTCACAAGACACCATAACTAAAGTTGGCCGTGTGCAGTAGATCACCTACTGGGTGTCAATAAACAATGTAGAATCATCTGGAAATGAAAATGACGGCCAATGTTCTGTGGTCAGACGCAATAGCACAATCACCTGCTGCTCTTTACTGTTCAACAGCACGGAGTGTTTTGCCCTTTATWTGTTGTTTATTCTGGTCTCTAGGGTGTTCATTTATTTGAAAGATTTATTGGAGCTCTCGTAATGAACTGCTTTCCTCCTTGCTTACACACTGGGCACATTGGCCTGACATGTTGAAAATGTTTGAGCCTCACCAACTCTTCCCCCCTCAAGAAAATCTGGACATCAACAATGGACACACACACACACACATCTGGGAATAACACTGATTGCTGAGTAATTCTGCGTCTCTACTTGCATTCCACAGGTTAGCCCCTTGAAAGCAACGATCTGCTCATGATATGGATTGTCTTCTTGGAAAATCTCTGAAGCACATGTAAAGGCCTATCCTTGTCAGTGGTGTCCAAGCTGTACAGATCATCACATTTCTGGTGCTCACATCTGTCTGCTGTCAATGTTGGATCAGGCACAAACCTTAATTTCATAAATTGTTCTTCTGGCAAGCYTGAAGGATTRATTAAGCAGTACCAGCATGGATCTTCTCCCTCGCATTTCTTGATCTGTACCATGTATTATGACATTTTGAGACGTCTGTCCTGGAATTGCTTGTACTGTTCCTTGTCAAGGCCTTTTCTGCTGAGGTCATGCATCATGTCAACTTCTGTATCAATGATGTTGAATTGTGCAATATTGGCAATTTCTTCCCGTGTTGCGGCCTGATGTACCTCAACGTGGGTTCCTTTCCACTTTAGGCGCTCAAACCGGAAAATCGCAAGAGCTGCAACAGGATGCATACTCTTTTCAAAATCCTCTTTCAGATCTGGCTGTTTGGTGGCTGTTTTACGTAGGCTTGTCATCGTGCTACACTTCTTCACACGCTTCTTATTTGATTCTTCCATCRTCTCCCTCGCCYGGGCTGTTCCCTGAAGCGCCAAGTTTAGAAGGGAATTAACTCTCTCGGGCAGGGTTGGCCCAGCTGTCATCTGGTGCTGTTCTACAGGCCATAAGCATGTCAAGATCCAGTTGAACAAACAAGGAGTGTGTGGCATGCTTGAARAGAGACATATGTGGTTCTGTGATCTGGCCCACCATCAAATTGAATGATCAAGATTGTAGTTCTCTCCTCTGAGGATGCTGAGATTTAACTGTGTCGAAGGGGCTGGATGGCTGGAAAACCTTGTCCTTGACAGTGACATTAATTTTCCCATCACAGAATGAACTAGATGGAGATGCTGGGATCAACATGACAGATGGTACAAGTCGACAGATGGCACAAGTCCGCTGATGTGGTGATCATGGTCGGCAGCTGCTAGAACTGGCCCACTCACAGGAGCAATGCTTGGATGTCTGACTCTGTTACAGGTCCCAAAAGGCTGGCCAGGTTCTCCGACAAGGATGATTTCTTATCATCCACACATAACATTTCACAGTTCTTCTGCCACATGCAYGCAAACTGTTTAATGTAGTTCCACTGTACTGCAACAAACTTTYAGTCTTGATGTCCCTTATCACCCGAGGCTGAACCATGAACTTGAGGTCAAACCGTCCTATGTACTGGAGAGCAGATATGGACCATGGATTCTTGGGTGTAAACTGCAGTCTTAGCCACTGTAATGATGGGATTTTAACTTATGGTTAAGCCACTTTTCCACTGTGTCACGCAAGTCCTCAACTGATATAGCAAAAMGTAAGTACAAGTACTCCCCATGTCTGCGATCGTTGACCTGAGCTGTGTATTCATTAAAATACTTCTGTGCTTCATACCAAAAGGCCTGGAATGAGGATTGTGATTTGCCATTCAGCTTCCTCAAATCCATTTCAAGTCTGGGTCATCACCATCAAGGAGGAACAATGATACTTTCTCATCAAGTGAGCACTGTTCATCATTGTTCGCTGAACTCTTGTCATCTGTCAGAAACCGATACATTTCTCTCAGGAAGTGTAACGATGTGCTCTGGGAGTCAGGAAGCAAGTTCAGGAAGTGAATAATTTAATAGAAAAATGAAACATAATTTTAAAAAACATGAACAACGCACAGACATGAAGCTGGAACAGAAACAATAACYCCTGGAGAAGGAACCAAAGGGAGTGACATGTATAGGGAAGGTAATCAGGGAAGTGATGGAGTCCAGGTGAGTCTGATGACGCGCAGGTGCGCGTAACGATGGCGACAGGTGTGCACCATAACGAGCAGCCTGGTGACCTAGAAGCCGGAGAGAGAGCACACGTGACCGGAAGTAGCTGTTCACATTGGCAGCATGTGTGTATTTGTACAGGAATGCTTTTTGCATTGCACTAGTGTGGTATGTTGGTGTTTCTTATCTGTGTGGAGATGACAGAAGCTTGCCTGGTCTCATGAACACCATTGCTATGTGAGGATACCTTCCATATGAATGTCAGAGTGCCTAGGTAGTTACCACAGGCATACTTGTACAAAGTGAAAGTCAATGGAAGTTTCAAGTTTTCAATCCATTTCCTTCTCTGGAATCTATCTTCAGGAGAAAAGTCCAGTAGAAAGAGGGGGTGGTATTGGGGCACTTTCTCCAAAGCTTGTAACAGAGTGCTGTACTGGCGTCTGACCGGTCCGCATGATGCTCTCACAGTGTAGCATTAAAAGATCAGACTCTGGTGTAGGTGGTGGAGTGGGCTGTTGGTGACGTCTGGTCATTGCTTGATTCACCTTCTCCAAGTGGGATGCATCAGCTGCTATGGACTCTGTTAGACGCACCACATCTTCTCTGAGATCTAATGTGAACAAGGAATAGAGGCAGTTTTAGTTGAGGTTTAAAACATAAAGCTTACACTTACTTTTGAAAATAAACGTTTTACATTAAATGGTTACATTTTACAATATTAGACACAGCGTGTTTGACATTAATCTACAAGGAGTAGTAGTGTGCCACAAACTTCATTGATATAGAAGAATGACACAATACATTCATTAAAATACCTGTGAAGTGATTCCGGTGCGCCCAGGGCTGGGATATTGAGATAGAGAGCTGACTGCAATGATCCCGAGGCTGATCTTAACTTAGTTTTGGTGCCTTGTGTCGTGTTTCCTGGTATCTGTTGTAGGATCCACAGCCTTGTGGCAATTGCAGGAATCTGTCTGGTATGGRTAAGATTCTTTCTTTGAACTTCTGTAGATGGGGGTCCATATACCAGAGTGCTTTTGATAATCGGGTAACGAATGTCAATATGAACATGAAAAAGGGAGAAATATTATATTTCAGTCTGATTATCAGATTTTTATTATTATTATTAATACACAAATTAACATTCATGAACATTATTCACATAATATTGCATTCTATTATACATCCTATCATATAAAAAAAATAATTGAGAAAAAAAGTAATGAATGTATTATCTGTTCATTAATCTACTTAATTGTATAGCCTAACAAGGCTTGAACATATTAATACAATACAAATATAAAGGCCTATCATAGACTGTCCTTTCTAGGAAAAAATATGCTATCGTTAATAAAGGGCAATCATTCGAATTAGGTCAAGTTAAAGTCACACTGGGAAAAGTGGTTTCTCTCGTAATGTAATGTGATGTYTAGGGTAATAGAGTAGACTATTTGACATTTGTTTCTAATTCAAGAATGATTGACAATAAATAATTGTAATCAAATTAAAATCTTGATGTATAATGAGTTCATTACCTGAATGCATATCTATAGCCTATAGGTGTTAAAATATTCATACAAATATGACTAGGCCTCTCATAGACTAGGCCTTGTAAAAAAGAGGGTCAATCAAGTTAGGTCTGCCAAATGAATGTAGCATTGGAAAACATACATAAATCCAACCATAGAGTATAGCCTATCAAAAAAGTAGTTTATAACATGCACAAWTAGAAGCATCAATCTATATAGAGCAAGCTTGACTAAATTCCAGCCCAGTAACTTTCAGTGGCGGAACTAGAGTTTTAAACATGGGGTGGCCAAGGCTACTTCAGAAAAGTTGTGTGTAACCCTGACCTGGCATCTAAGGAGCATGAATGGATCCTATGATTCCTGATTAGAGGTAGAAGTGATAATTCACTTAACCCYGAGTTCTTCAATGTGGCAGATAGTGAGGTCCAAAAGGGTCACTTCGCTAGAATTCTTTAACATACTATGAGTAGTTAGTGTCTTTACCTTGGAACTGCAGCTCAATTTCTTTCTTTCTCTCTCATACACACACACACACACTGGAGAGACTTGGGTCACTGTTTCCATGAATATATAATATGGGTCTATAAGTATATTTTCAGAAAATAAAGCTCAAGTACCAAGGAGATAAGATAGCATTTGTGTGTTACATAAATTGCATAGTTTATTTACAAAACAAGTCKATTTACAAATAAAACACACTGCAATTTGACATAACAGGTATTAAGCATAAATGGAATTGGGAAAAAAATAAAAAATTGGTGCCCATCAATATTAAAAGTACAGTGTCATATTTATGCTCAAATATATTATGCTAACTAATAGCAAAGAAAGTTTTGGAATTGGCATAATCAAGACCAAATAAAATCTGTGTGTCATGATACCCTTTGGATTGATCATTTTAGAATGTCAGTGTACTAGCTAGTACACAGTGCAGGTTTTAATCATGACCAGAGGGACCGCCTAAGTGCCAAATTATCCTGGTAGATTTAAAACAGCATAATTCTGCGGTTCTGGTGAGAACTGGCTAAATGTTTCACAAGCTCATCCATGTTGAGGGAGAGTGCCCTCCTTGACTCAACACTGAATTCAGWGGTGACTTAACCMGTCATCAYCCATTGTTGTCRTYAGGTGGGTTTTAATCCGTGTTAAAGCTGAGAAGCTTCTCTCYRAAGAAGCACTGCTGACTGGTGTAACAACAGAAATCTTACAAAGTCGAAATAGCTCATGGAAGACCTCTTTATAAGGTTCTAGAAACACAACAAAGTCAAGGAGAGTAGACGGTCTGTCCCTTCCACTTTTCTCTCTCCTATCTAGAAGCCGCTTGGTTTGATGAACCTCATGTTTGAGGTCCTCTAAATCTGACTCAAAGGTCTGAGCAAAGGCAAACAGAGGCTCCTCATCCAAGAATGTTGTACTCTTTGGGTTGAGAGACTGGACCCCTTGCATTATCTCGCAATTCTTCTTTGGAAAACGCCCCCTGCAGCTCAGCTGTGAGACTGTCGAGCAGCTGATAAAAGATAGCTCTTTGGAAGCTCTCACCATCACTTTGGTCACTATTTMTCTGTCCTACAGTGCTCATCATCAATGAGTCGTGAAATCTTAAGCTTGTCTTTTACACACTGTTTGTACACGTATTTTGCGGTGCTCTACAATCTCTTCAACCTCTTTCCATAGTTCTCCAAAGTAACCGTCACTTCTGTAGTCCTGTAATGTGTCCGTAAGGGTACCTACTAGATCCACAGCCCTTGCTAGGTCAAGAGAGCTTGATTGGAGCATGTCAGAAAGACATTTGGCATCACCAAGCACTTTACAAAAGGTAACCAAWAGCCCTATGAAATGTAAATCTGAGAAAGAAGGCCCCTTGCCTCCACTGATCTATCACCACTATMTTCAAGTGTGATATCCTGTAGCACTCTCAGAACTGCTGGAAGCCTGTCCCTCAGATTACAGCATTGCCATGTATCTGCATGCCCACCATCCGTAAGTCTCTGTAGTTCCCCGGGCTGCTGCTGTGGATACAGCTCTTTCTGAACTGCAAGCCACTTGAGATGAACGTTTGAGCCAGATACAAAGTTATCAAGCTTCTGCAGGAGAGCAAAAAYGTGAACTGCCTCAGGCACTGATTTTACAGCATCGACAAGAACCAAATTCAAACAATGTGCATTACTGTGCACATAAAATGCWAATCTTGCACTGTTTTTAATCCGTGCAGACATACAGAATGCTTTCCGCTCATGACGGATGCACCGTCATAGCCTTGCCCCACAAGATTATTTCTGTAGTCCAGATCATGTTTTTGAAGGCAATCAATTATCATTTTTGAGGCCTGCTGCATCTAAGCTTTCAGCTGACTGAAAGTGTAAACAGCTTTCGTGGATGGCCCCGTTGTAATAGTACCTCACACCTAAAGGCATTTGTTTTTTCGATCTTTGGTTTCATCTGCAATTACACTAAAAACTTCACTTTCTTTTACTTCTCTTATTAGTTCACGTTGTTCCATCTCAGCTCAGCCCTCAAGACCTTCATTCTGGATTCGGTGGCTTGTGTACTTAGCATTGCCACATGCATTCATCTTTTTCTCTATGAGAGGGTCATGCTTTGCTATTCCTTCTAAGATTGTCCAAAAAAATGACCATTGTAGAGTCAGACTCTCGATGACGCTCTGCGCTGTATTTTGAGTGGCAGTTAATAGCAGCACATCTGTAATTGTTTTAATGTAAGTACAGTTTTCCTCCTTTCTTTTTCCGGTCCTCATTTATGACATCTAACATTGATAAGTTGCTGTCAATAGCCTTTTCATGCTGATTCCAAGCATACATAGCATTGATATGATGCTTGGCCTTCGAATAGAGCTTAAACCCAGAATCTTTAACAGCACCTTTTTCCAGTTACAAAAACCTGACTGTGATGTGAAGMCAGATTCAGGTGTATTTGGCAGAGAAAAATGTCTACAGGCGAAACAATATGTCGAATCTTGACTTACAGAATTTTCAAGCCATGAATTGTCCTTAAACCAGGAGCTGTTGAAAGCCCTTTTCCTAGTACCATACTGCGTTCTGGGAAATGTTTTCAAACACAGCTGTACAGGACCCTCTTCTCTGGATCTTGAAATGTCTGAAATACACATTAAATAATGTGTCATATCTCTAAGGAAATGTARAAATAAGGGATCAACAAGATTAGATACTAACAGCTGCTAACTAAAATGTGTAGATTAAAGTATAGGCCTGGCATACCATTGGGTCCTTCTGGAACAGTATATCTGGTGCTTGATGCAGTTGGGAGAGGCTCGATGACATCTCCTGGCAGCTCTGGCTCACTGTCTTGCTTAGAGCCAGAGGTCTCTGTGTCATCCCTTGATACATCTATTACATTAAAATAACACAATAACCATTAGTGTATAATCACAATAACAATTGTGCCACAGAATGGGCCACAGCCATCAAAACAAGAATACACATGAATTAACAACCAACATTTTAAAGTGACGCTTAATCTGACAAAATCATCTATTACAAACTGAAGCTAAACTTAAATTCTGAACTGGGCATGTGACTGACTGCCTGGTAGATGCTCTGACCTGGTGGTGGTAGACTGGGTCCTTGTGAAGTCTGACCACACTGACTCTGACTAGCCTCAGGTAGGGAGCTTCTCTGGGGTCTGGTGGTGAGTCAAGGGCTGGGTTCTGTTTGCACCTGATCTGCCTGTTTGTGCTTCTTTAAAAATAAGTCTGATATCTCTCCATATCTTTTCATGTTTAATTGACCCTATGCAAAAATATGACAGTCTATGGTTACATCTAAGCATCCAATTACCCACATTTTAGTCCTATCTTAATTACAAATCCCCATTATCATAACTGTACCTTAAAATCAACTACCAGCCAAAGTTACGAGTTAGATCATGGCTAGCCCTACTCTGCAGTAAGTAACTTAGCTAGCTATAATTTCTTACACCTTAACGATAGCAAAACAGGCTATCTGCAAATTGTGTTAACCTTTTGAGTAACGTTAACTTTTTATGGCTGGGGGCAGTATTGAGTAGCTTGGATGAATAAGGTGCCCAGAGTAAACTGCCTGCTACACAGGCCCAGAAGCTAAGATATGCACATTATTAGTAGATTTGGATAGAAAACACTCTGACGTTTCTAAAACTGTTTGAAAGATGTCTGTGAGTATAACAGAACTCATATGGGAGGCAAAAACCTGAGAAAYAAATCCAACCAGGAAGTGGGAAATCTGAGGTTTGTAGGTTTGCCTATCCAATATACAGTGTCTATGGGGTCATATTGCACTTCCTAAGGCTTCCACTAGATGTCAACAGTCTTTAGAACCTTGTTTGATGCTTCTACTGTGAAGGATGAGGCATAAAGAGCTGATTGATCAGGGGTCTGGCAGAGAGCCACACTCCACTCAGGTGCGCCCCCGTGGAGAGTTAGCTGTTCCATTGCCATTTCTAACAGACAAAGAATTCTCGTTGAAACATTATTGAAGATTTATGTTATAAAACATCCTAAGATATTGATTCTATACATCGTTTGACATGTTTCTACGACTGTTAATGGAATTATTATGACTTTTCGTCTGGCATGCGCGTCATGAATTTGGATTTTGAGAAACTAACGTAGCGAACAAAAAGGAGTATTTGGACATAAATTATGGACTTTATCGAACAAAACAAACATTTATTGGAACTGGGATTCCTGGGAGTGCATTCTGATGAAGATCATCAAAGGTAAGTAATATTTATAATCTATTTCTGACTTCTGTTGACTCCACAACCATGGTGGGTACCTGTATGGCTTGTTTTTGTTGTCTGAGCGCCGTACTCAGATTATTGCCATGGTGTGCTTTTTTCCGTAAAGTTCTTTTGAAATCTGACACAGAGGTTGCATTAAGGAGAAGTTTATCTAAAGTCCATGTATAAACACTTGTATCTTTTTATCAATGTTTATTATGAGTATTTCCTGTAAATTATGTGGCCTCTCTGCAAAATCACGGTTGTTTTTGGAGGCTGAACATAACGCACGCCAATGTAAACTGAGATTTTTGGATATAAATAGGAACTTTATTGAACAAACATACATGTATTGTGTAACATGAAGTCTGATGAGTGTCATCTGAGTGAAAATATCAAAGGTTAGTGATTAATTTTATCTCTATTTCTGCTTTTTGTGGACTCCTCTCTTTGGCTGGAAAAATGGCTGTGTTTTTCTGCGACTAGGTACTGACCTAACATAATCAAGATGGTGTGCTTTCGTCGTGAAGCCTTTTAATCGGACACTGTGGTGGGATTAACAACAAGTTTATCTTTAAAATGGTGTAAAATACTTGTATGTTTGAGGAATTTTAATTATGAGATTTCTGTTGTTTGAATTTGGCGCCCTACAACTTTCACTGGCTGTTGTCAAGTCGATCCCGTTAACGGGATCTCAGTCGTAAGAAGTTTTAACAGATTGACAATAACAATTGTTCGTTTTGAGTTCAAGTACAAAAATCTCGCTGAGTTAATGGATTTCAAATTGCTGAATGTTAACTTGCTGAACACTGACAGCTGTAGCCTACTAGTTACCCCACATTAGCTAAACATTCATATACTGTAACTTACAACACTGCACTGTATATGCGTGTATTACTAGCACAGACGTAAACATAATGTTAGGCTAAATTGGGAACCGATCTCTCTCATCTGATTAACTGTCTGTTAATGGAGCAGGTGTAAAGTTAACTTACACAGTGACTCAACTTTCGTAAAAGTTGTTCAGGAAACCTAAACCTGATGCTGAACRTTAAAACTTACTTCAAATATGATGCTTTCGCCAATTGTGAAAAGAGCTTATGGAGCTGTGGAAATATTCTCTTCTTCTGTATTTTCTTCTTATTCTTCTGTATCTCGCAACTTACGTTAATATTCTCTCTTCCTRGTCCTCGATTTGAAAAATTCGCCGCCAAACATCAAAATAAATGCTTCTTTCAACAAGAGGTGAAAAAAGATGCCAATCAGCATCAAACTGCCAGTAGCGAATTAAATTTCGGGGTGGCACGTCAGATGTCTGTGCCATCCCGGACACCCCTCTGGCTCTGCCCCTGGTAACTTTGCACACCACATCCTCCTTCGATTGTCTCGTCTGGCTGCCACGAAAAGCCCCCACCTTGGAGGCAGTCGATCACATCATTGTAGAGCTGCTGATCTGTATGAAGTGTGTGAGTGCCACTGGCGATGTACTTTGCTGGACATGCTACCTGTTCTCGGCAGCTCATCCACTTCAAACTCATTCCGTCTTGGAGTTATCGGTTGGCCTATAGTACCGGTAAAATGTAAGTTATGAATCGCAAATCACCATATAGCTGACACACTTCAATTTCATCAATCATTTTGGTTGTCCAAAATACTAACGTTATTAGCTTGCACTGCGTCTTAGCTTGCACTGCTGATGAATGTCCTGATCTCTGGCCAGTCAATTGGTTCAATGACATTGTTGRTTCATCTATTAATCGCTTCTAATAGATCTGAAAACCTGGGACGCATAAACAYTAGGAATTTGTACTGGCTTCAGCCATGACCGCATGAGAGAGAAATTAAACATCTGCAGGTGCGAGCGTGTGTGTTTCACTGTCCAATCCGAGGCTCGAACATGATTTGAGCYCGTGATCTGAGGCTGTTTGGTCTCTTGCACATAAACTTGGGAAAGCCTCAAGGGAGACCGGACAGTGCATTATTAACAAAGCTCCGCATGTATTGCCCAAAAAATAACACACAATATTTTTTTTTGCGGGGTGTGGAGAAAAGTAAGTCAGGGCATCCGTTAAACAGTAATTAAACTTTGTCCTGCCTTAGTGCATAGCTATGATATGGAACTCTTGAAGGAGAGGACCAAATAACCTTCCCAAGTTCTCTCACGTCACCCCGCTTCTCCGCTCTCTCCACTGGCTCCAGTTGAAGCTCGCGTCCGCTACAAGACATGCTGCCCTACGAGCTGTGAGGGGAACGGCACCCTCCGTAACCTTCAGGCTCTGATCAGGCCCTACACCCAAACAAGGCACTGCTTCATCACCTCTGCCTGCTTGCCTCCCTACCTCTGAGAGAGTAACAGCTCCCGCTCAGCCCAGTCAAAACTGTTCGCTTCTCTGGCACCCAATGGTGGAACAAACTCCCCACGACGCCAGTCACGGGATCAACACCACCTTCCGGAAACGCCTGAAACACACCTCTTAAGGAATACCTAGGTAGATAAAGTAATCCTTCTAACCCCCCCCCCCCCTTAAAAGAGTTAGATCACTATTGTAAAGTGGTTGTTCCACTGGATATCATAAGGTGAATGCACCACTTGTAAGTCGCCTCTGGATAAGACGTCTGCTAAATGACTAAATGTAATGTAAATGTGCAGCGTGGTACGTGTCCATATTATTTAATGAACACTGGAAATAAACAAAAATAACAAGAGAACGACCGAAACATTTCTGGCTGGTGCAACGCACAACAGAAAACAACTACCCACAAACACAGGTGGGAACAGGTACCTAAGTATGGTCTCAATCAGAGACAAGATAGACAGCTGCCTCTGATTGAAACCACACCCGCCAAACACATAAAAAGGACAACATAGAACAAACATAAGATGCCCACCCCAACTCACCCCTGACCAAACCAAAATAGAGACATAAAAAAGTAACTAAGGTCAGGGCGTGACAGAGTATTCGAACACAGCTCATGTGTTCGCACATCCACTAGTGTTTTAATTATGGTATTGCAAGCTGGCAAATACAAGTAGGTCTTCGATGAAAAGCTTATTAAAATATTTTAAATATTGTAATGACCTGGCTAGATCATAAAGGAAAAATTGTCCAGACAGAGGTTTGAGTTTACGATTTCACGGTTTTTAACTCAACTCCACACAGGCTACTGTTTGGCCTTAGCCCAAACCAAATAAATGAAGGATACCCGTATAAAACAACCGTGACCATCTTTTGTGAAGACCAGACGTAAGAGAGAGAACAATGGCTAAACATGGCCTTAAACTTGCGATGCTCCACCCCCCTGCGATGCTCCACCCCCTGCTGCTGTCCAAGCGTTTTGTTGAAGCGCTCCACAAGGCCATCACTTTGAGGATGGAGAGGAATCGTGCGGGTCTTGTGCATACCCAGCCTCTCACACATGGTGGTGAATGAGATGGCGCTGGAGAGGAAGGCAGACGTTTTACGTGTCTCCAACCTATTGTGTTTTTTTGTTCGTTTATTTGCGTTGTTTGTAACTTATTGTTTTACTTTATTTTGTYCATAATGTTGCAGSTACCATCTCTTATGACCGAAAATAACTTCTAGACATCAGGACTGCAATTACTCACCACGGACTAGCAGAATCCTTTTTTTCCTTTAACGACTCTGYCGAGCCCYACGCGAAAGATATACTGCTTTCTCGGGAACAGGCCCACTATCAACATACAGCTGGCTGGTTACATGGTATACCGGCAGGATAGAACAGCGGCGTCTGGTAAGACAAGGGGCGGGTGACTATGTATTTTTGTAAATAACAGCTGATGCACGATATATAAGAAGTCTTGGGCTATTGCTCGCCTGAGGTAGAGTATCTAATGATAAGCTGTAGACCACACTATCTACCTAGAGAGTTTTCATCTGTATTTTTCGAAGCTGTTTTATGTACCACCACAGTCAGAGGCTGGCACTAAGACAGCATTGAATGAGCTGTATTCTGCCATAAGCAACCAAGAAAACTCTCAGCCAACGCCGGCGCTCCTAGTAGCCGGACACTTTAATGCAGGGAAACTTAAATCCGTTTTAACAAATTTCTATCAGCATGTTAAATGTGCAAACAGAGGGAAAAAACTCTGGTCCACCTATACTCTACACACAGAGACGCATACAAAGCTCTCCCTTGCCCTCCATTTGGCAAATCTGACCATAATTCTATCCTCCTGATTCCTGCTTACAAACAAAAATTAAAGCAGGAAGCACCCGTGACTAGTTCAATAAAAAGGTGGTCAGATGAAGKAGATGCTAAACTACATGACTGTTTTTGCTAGCACAGACTGGAATATGTTCCGGGATTCTTCCGATGGCATTGAGGAGTACACCACATCAGTCATTGGCTTCATCAATAAGTGCATCGATGAAGTTGTCCCCACAGTGACCATACGAACATACCCCAACCAGAAGCCATGGATGACAGGCAACATCCGCACTGAGCTAAAGGCTAGAGCTGCCGCTTTCAAGGAGCGGGACTCTAACCCCGGAAGCTTATAAGAAATCCCGCTATGCCCTGCCATGAACATCAAACAGGCAAAGCATCAATACAGGACTAAGATCGAATCATACTACACCGGCTCTGACGCACGTCGGATGTGGCAGGGCTTGCAAACCATTACAGACTACAAAGGGAAGCACAGCCGAGAGCTGCCCAGTGGCACGAGCCTACAAGCGAGCTAAACTACTTCTATGCTCGCTTAGAGGAAAATAACACAGAAACATGCATGAGAGCACCAGCTGTTCCAGAAGACTGTGTGATCATGCTCGCCGCAGCCGATGTGAGTAGGCCTTTAAACAGGTCAACATTCAGAAGGACGCAGGATCAGATGGATTACCAGGACGTGTACTGCGAGCATGCGCTGACCAACTGGCAGTGTCTTCACTGATATTTTCAACCTCTCCCTGTCCGAGTCTGTAATACCGACATATTTAAGCAGACCATCATAGTCCCTGTGCCCAAGAACACTAAGGTAACCTGCCTAAACGACTACCGACCCGTAGCACTCACGTCTGTCGCCATGAAGTGCTTTGAAAGGCTGGTATGGCTTACATCAACATCATTATCCCAGAAACCCTAGAGACACTCTAATTTGCATATCGTCCCAACGGATCCACAGATGATGCAATCTATATTGTACTCCACACTGCCCTTTCCCACCTGGACAAAAGGAACACCTACGTGAGAATGCTATTCATTGACTACAGCTCAGCGTTCAACACCATAGTGCCCTCAAAGCTCATCAATAAGCTAAGGACCCTGGGACTAAACACTCCCTCTGCAAATGGATCCTGGAATTCCTGACGGGCCGCCCCCAGGTGGTAAGGGTAGGTAACAACACATCTGCCACGCTGATCCTCAACACGGGGGCCCTCGGGGTGCATGCTCAGTCCCCTCCTGCACTCCCTGTTCACCTCATGACTGCACGGCCAGGCACGACTCCACACCCTCATTACATTTGCCGATGAACACAACAGTGGTAGGCCTGATCACCGACAACGACGAGACAGCCTATAGGGAGGAGGTCAGAGACCTGGCCGTTTGGTGACAGGATAACCTCTGTAGTTCTCATCTATGCATAATTACTTCAATAACTCTACCTAGATGTACTGTCACGTTCCTGACCTTATTTCCTTTGTTTAGTCTTTGTTTAGTTGGTCAGGATGTGAGCTGGGTGGGCATTCTATGTTTTGTGTTTCTATGTTGTGTTTGTTGTTTGGCCTAATATGGTTTCAATCAGAGGCAGGTGTTTGTCATTGTCTCGATTGGGAACCATATTAAGGTAGCCTGTTTGCACTGTTGGTTTGTGGGTGATTGTTCCTGTTTCAGTGTACCAGTGTTTAGTGTTCACGTTACGGGACTGTATCGTCTTCGTTCCTTTTTGTCGGTTTGTTGTTTTGTTCGGTGTTTAAGTATTTTCCCATTAAATATGGATATATTCACGCTGCATCTTGGTCCTCCTTCTTTCACCCGAAGACAGCCGTTACATGTACATAACTACCTCAAATAACCGGTGCCTCCGTACGTTGACTCTGTACCAATACCCCCTGTATATAGTCTCGCTATTGTTGTTTTACTGTTGCTCTTTAATTACTTGATACTTTATTTATCTCTTATTCTTGTCCGTATTTTTTGAAACTGCATTGTTGGTTGGGGGCTCGTAAGTAAGCATTTCACTGTGAGGTCTACACCTGTTGTATTCGGTGCATGTGTCTAATAAAATCTGAACACACTAGACTCTCCTTGGTCATGTGGATGGACTCCGCAGCTCCAAACCTGCTGAACATCCCCACTGTCAAGGCATTGACAATGGTCTCTGCCTCCTGGTCAGGCAGAGCATAGGCTTCGGGCATTTTGTAAAATAGTCAATGGCCATGAGCACCCAGCGGTTTGCACTGTCTTTCCACTCCTTCAACAAAACGCTTGGACAGCAGCTGGCCATCGTCTCTGCCAAACACCAGCGTGACTGGGACAAGCACCTGCCCAAGGTCTCATGGCATGCCGCTCCGCTGTCCAAGACTCCCTTG
>NC_036859.1:2415583-2439824 GCF_002910315.2 Salvelinus sp. IW2-2015 | reverse complement strand
GACAGGCAACATCCGCACTGAGCTAAAGGCTAGAGCTGCCGCTTTCAAGGAGCGGGACTCTAACCCGGAAGCTTATAAGAAATCCCGCTATGCCCTGCCATGAACCATCAAACAGGCAAAGCATCAATACAGGACTAAGATCGAATCATACTACACCGGCTCTGACGCACGTCGGATGTGGCAGGGCTTGCAAACCATTACAGACTACAAAGGGAAGCACAGCCGAGAGCTGCCCAGTGGCACGAGCCTACAAGACGAGCTAAACTACTTCTATGCTCGCTTAGAGGAAAATAACACAGAAACATGCATGAGAGCACCAGCTGTTCCAGAAGACTGTGTGATCATGCTCGCCGCAGCCGATGTGAGTAGGACCTTTAAACAGGTCAACATTCAGAAGGACGCAGGATCAGATGGATTACCAGGACGTGTACTGCGAGCATGCGCTGACCAACTGGCAAGTGTCTTCACTGATATTTTCAACCTCTCCCTGTCCGAGTCTGTAATACCGACATATTTTAAGCAGACCATCATAGTCCCTGTGCCCAAGAACACTAAGGTAACCTGCCTAAACGACTACCGACCCGTAGCACTCACGTCTGTCGCCATGAAGTGCTTTGAAAGGCTGGTCATGGCTTACATCAACATCATTATCCCAGAAACCCTAGAGACACTCTAATTTGCATATCGTCCCAACGGATCCACAGATGATGCAATCTATATTGTACTCCACACTGCCCTTTCCCACCTGGACAAAAGGAACACCTACGTGAGAATGCTATTCATTGACTACAGCTCAGCGTTCAACACCATAGTGCCCTCAAAGCTCATCAATAAGCTAAGGACCCTGGGACTAAACACCTCCCTCTGCAAATGGATCCTGGAATTCCTGACGGGCCGCCCCCAGGTGGTAAGGGTAGGTAACAACACATCTGCCACGCTGATCCTCAACACGGGGGCCCCTCGGGGGTGCATGCTCAGTCCCCTCCTGCACTCCCTGTTCACTCATGACTGCACGGCCAGGCACGACTCCAACACCCTCATTACATTTGCCGATGACACAACAGTGGTAGGCCTGATCACCGACAACGACGAGACAGCCTATAGGGAGGAGGTCAGAGACCTGGCCGTTTGGTGACAGGATAACCTCTGTAGTTCTCATCTATGCATAATTACTTCAATAACTCTACCTAGATGTACTGTCACGTTCCTGACCTTATTTCCTTTGTTTAGTCTTTGTTTAGTTGGTCAGGATGTGAGCTGGGTGGGCATTCTATGTTTTGTGTTTCTATGTTGMGTTTGTTGTTTGGCCTAATATGGTTCTCAATCAGAGGCAGGTGTTTGTCATTGTCTCTGATTGGGAACCATATTAAGGTAGCCTGTTTGCACTGTTGGTTTGTGGGTGATTGTTCCTGTTTCAGTGTACCAGTGTTTAGTGTTCACGTTACGGGACTGTATCGTCTTCGTTCCTTTTTGTCGGTTTGTTGTTTTGTTCGGTGTTTAAGTATTTTCCCATTAAATATGGATATATTCACGCTGGCATTTCTTGCGTCTCCTTTCTTTCACCCGAAGACAGCCGTTAACATGTACATAACTACCTCAAATAACCGGTGCCTCCGTACGTTGACTCTGTACCAATACCCCCTGTATATAGTCTCGCTATTGTTGTTTTACTGTTGCTCTTTAATTACTTGATACATTTATCTCTTATTCTTGTCCGTATTTTTTGAAACTGCATTGTTGGTTGGGGGCTCGTAAGTAAGCATTTCACTGTGAGGTCTACACCTGTTGTATTCGGTGCATGTGTCTAATAAAATCTGAACACACTAGACTCATCCTTGGTCACTGTGGATGGACTCCGCAGCCCAAACCTGCTGAACATCCCCACTGTCAAGGCATTGACAATGGGCTCTGCCTCCTGGTCAGGCAGAGCATAGGCTTCGGGCATTTTGTAAATAGTCAATGGCCATGAGCACCCAGCGGTTTCCACTGTCTTTCCACTCCCTTCAACAAAACGCTTGGACAGCAGCTGGCCATCGTCTCTGCCAAACACCAGCGTGACTGGGACAAGCACCTGCCCAAGGTCTCATGGCAGCCGCTCCGCTGTCCAAGACTCCACCTCCTGCTGAGCATTGAGAACGGCCTGGAGGTCCCTTTCTCGCTGTGCATTTGTCACAGTGGCGGCAAAAGTCCTCCACATCCCTCTTGTGCTGCCCCCAGTAAAAGCCCTGACGGAGGCGGCAGAGGGTTTTTGTGACCCCAAAGTGTCCAGTCCCCACCCCCCATGAGTGCTCTGGAGCACAGCCTCCTGCGGTGCTTTTGGGACCACCACCTGCCACCTCTCCTCTCCCGTAGCTGGCTCCTTCCATGCCCGCTGTAGCACGCCATCAGCCAGCCTCAGTCTCTCAAACTTTGACCACAACCCTTTGATCGCGAGAGAGAGCGCTGCCACCTCTTCCCACGGTGACCTCAACTGTGCCTCTACCCACTGTAGCACTGGCTGTAGGTCTGTGTCCCGTCTCTGGTGCTGCCCCGATTCAGCCATGTCGACAGTCCGCAGCTCACAGCAGACAGGCCCGCTTGCCCGACACACTGTGGCACAGACCCCATCTCCCCACACAGCTCTCTCTCTCGCTGCCCTCTCTCCGCTCACAGTGGCGGCACCCGTCTGCAGTACAAGGCCGACGGGCGTTGGAATGGCGTGCCCCTGCCCTGTGCACCACTGTGAAGTTGTACGGCTGAAGCTCCTCCAACCAGCGTGCAACCTGCCCCTCTGGCTCTCTGAAAGACATGAGACACTGGAGAGCAGAGTGGTAAGTCCTTACAGTAAAGGGCAGGCCACCCAGTTAGTACTTGAAGTGTTTGATGGAAGTCACAACAGCCAGGAGCTCCCGCCAGGTGACACAGTAGCGCGCTCATGTTTGTTGAATGTTTTGCTGAAGTATGCCACCACTCTCCCCCTCTGGCCCCACCTGGGACAGCACCCCACCCATGCCCAGATTGCTRGTGTCTGTGTCCAGGATAAAGGGCAAGGTGAGGTCAGGGGGGGKAAGCACAGGGGCCTCGATCAGTGCACGTTTGAGGGTGTTGAAGGCCTCCTCGCACTCCACTGTCCAAGTGAAGGCCTTGGCCTTGGGCAACAGGCAGTTCAGCGACGCTTGAGAAGCCCCGTGCAAACCTCCTGTAGTACGAGGCCAGGCCCAGGAAGCTCTTCGGCTGATACTGGTCGGTGGGGGTGGGCCAGTGTCGGACAGCCCCCACTTTGTCCTCCATGGTGCTGATACCCACCTTCCCCACTTGGTGGCCCAAGAAGGACACCTCTCTCCTCATGAAGTGGCACTTCTCGGGGTGGAGCTTCAGGCCTGCGGCAGCTACCCTATGCAGCATACGCCATAGCGCCCGCAGGGCTGACTGGAAGGAGCTGCCATGGGTCAGGATGTCGTTGAGGTATACCAGACACTTCTGTCGGGGGGATGCCATCCAGCACCCTGTCCATCAAACGCTCAAAAGTAGCTTGAGCATTGCACAGGCCAAAGCACAGGACCRTGAACTGCCAGTGTGTTAGTAGAGAACGCAGTTTTTGCTCTGGRCTCTGGGGAGAGYGGCACCTGCTAGTAAGCACTGCGGAGGTCTAGTGAGGAGAACCAGGAGGACCCCCTAACCAGGTCCAGCGACTCATCGATACGTAGTATGGGGTATGAGTCCTTCCTGGTTACCTCATTCAGCCACCTGTAGTCCGCACAGAACCTCAGCTTGCCCCCCTTCTTACGAACCATGACGACTGGTACCGCCTAGGGGCTGGCTGAGGGCTCGATGAAGTCTGCCCACTGCATCTCCAACACAGCCTTATCTGCCGCCTCCTGGCGTTCCATTGGGATACGGCAGGGACCCATCTTGATGGGCCGACCATCACCTGTGTTGATCTCATGCTGCACCAGATGAGTCTGACTCACCTCTTCCTCACTCAGCGCAAAGCTGTCTCTGAATTCAAACAGCAACTGCCACAACCGTTCTTGCTGCTCGGGGTCAAGACCAACACAGTTCCTCCACCATATCTCCCTCACTGCAGACAGTGTCCTCTCTTCTCCCATCTGGGGTAGCTGGGCTGGGGGGGCGCGGCCGGGGCTCACGGAGGGATGTGTCGTGAAGGTAGCTGGGGGAATGTAACACACCAATATGGGGGAGGGGGGGGGGGGGCAACAATGACTCTATGCTGCTTTAACTGTTGGAGTTATGTTTGTGTTGTGTGAATGTGACATTAGGGGGGGGCATGGTGATTGCCAGCCCTCCCTGGAAGCTCAGTGTGCCCCTATTTAAGTCTAACTGGCAGCCTGTGCTCCTAAGAAAGTCCAACCCCAGGATACAAGGGTCCTGCACAGCCGCCACCCACACAGGATGATGCACAGACCTGCCCCCTACTGTCAGTCATTATTCCCTTTCATGGGTGCCAGCTCATCTCCCCTCCTCTCTGGGGAGGTTCCCATTGCTTGGAAGGCAGCAACGGTTTGTCCTTTATTTAAAGGAGGAGATCAAGCTGATCCTAACTGTTATAGGCCTATTTCTATTTTGCCCTGTTTATCAAAAGTGTTGGAAAAACTTGTCAATAATCAACTGACTGGCTTTCTTGATGTCTATAGTATTCTCTAGGGTATGCAATCTGGTTTCCGCTCAGGTTATGGATGCGTCACTGCAACTTGAAAGGTCCTCAATGATGTCACCATTGCCCTTGATTCTAAGCAATATCMTGCTGCTATTTTTATTGACTTGGCAAAAGCTTTTGATACGGTAGACCATTCCATTCTTGTTGGCCGGCTAAGGAGTATTGGGGTCTTTGGGCTGGTTTTCTAACTACCTCTCTCAAAGAGTGCAGTGTATAAAGTCAGAAAACCTGCTGTCTCAGCCACTTGCCTGTCACCAAGGGAGTACCCCAAGGCTCGATCCTAGGCCACACACTCTTCTCAAATTACATTAACAACATAGCTCAGAGCTTCGTACTGCCTATCATCCATTTATATGCAGATGATACAGTCTTATACTCAGCTGGCCCCTACCCCGGATTTTGTGTTAAATGCTCTACAACAAAGCTTTCTTAGTGTCCAACAAGCTTTCTCTACCCTTAACCTCGTTCTGAACACCTCCAAAACAAAGGTCATGTGGGTTGGTACATAGGATCATAGGAATATTTTTCCTATTTATTTTATTTTCATAACCGTTGCAGAATAAATTCCTAACTTTTTCTGGCCATGATGGGTTCATATTCCCGAAGTAGCGTAGTAAATAGATTGCTGTATGTATTTTAAGTTTTGCAATCCCATATGCAGCGTGGTTTATAATACACATTCGAATTTAACACGTGAACAGTTGAACTTTTACATTGAAATAGGCCTATGTATGCTACTGTAAGTACTGTAATTGCAACAGCAACAAAAATGCGTAGCCTGCCCTGGATAATGTTTCAGAATTCGTGGGCAGTCCATCATACAGTATATAGGTTGGGGGAAAAGTCGACGAAAACATTTGTGAATTCAAACTTTCTGCTGACAGGTCCACAACAGTTTGCCATTGTTTTCTCTTTCAGAAATGGAACAGTCTTTTGCCAGATACAACATAAAAAATGTAAAGCTGCAATATGTAACTTTTCATTGTTTTTTTATGTTCAAAAGCTCCAATAAYTCGCTAGTCATCCAATGTTGTGCAACAGTAACAATATTGCGCCTCTAGCCTGCCTGTGAACCACTGTATTCATTATCCCTGTCAGGTTGGATTTTCCKGACAGATTTTGTGGGGCGCACAATGAGTGACATGTTTTCCGTCAGTGAGGAAGCGGTGTGATAGCTATCTAGCTGAGCTCATGGCCAACGTGTAGAGGAGATAGCTAGCTTAGCGATATGGCGGACACGAGGGGCAATAGAGCCCGGGCCAAGACGAGAGTAAACCTCAGATTTGCGTTCACATAGTGGAGAGAACTAAAGGAGTTGATGAGATTCAGATACTTAAGACAAGACACGAATCAACGGTTTGTTTGATCCGAACGGTCCCGCTTTAGAACGTCTCATGTCGTCGGTTGAAGTATTCAAGATTCAACATGTCAGCTTTAGCCACTCTTGCAACGAGAAGGATCCATTTAGCCATTCAAATGACAGTTCACTAACATTCTGTGTTCAGCTAAGCAGCTAGTTAACTAGCCAAGAAGAGAGCTAGATAGCTATTTTGCTGTACATAGGTAGCCTGGCTTACTGACATTTCAGTCAAAAACTGTACCCTGTTTCTGATGCATGTATTTCATGACACTTGTTTGCTACAACAAGTGGCAACTCTGTTTCAAAGTTTCATAATGGAATTGTGAAGTGGAACCGTTCCCGTGGAAACGTTCTCAGCTGCACATCTCATGTTCTTGATGTGAATGCCCCKWCTTTAGTCAGCTGTTGTACAACACAACYTTTTAAAACTAGCTAGTTTTATCTCTGATCTAACAACATTTTAAAACTAGCTAGTTTTATCTCTGATCTAGGTCAGGGATGGTCAACTCCTTGGGGGCTTGATTGGTMACACACTTTTGCCCCAGCCCCAGCTAACACATGACTCCAATAATCAGCTAATCATGGTCTTCAGTGTAGAATGCGATTAGTTTAATCAGCGGTGATAGTTATAGGGCTGGGGGAAAGTGTGATACCAATCAGGCCCAGAGGACTGGAGTAGGCCAATCCTGATCTAGGTCTACGTCTGAGCTGGAGTCCTTCCAGAATCAAATGCTCATATACGTGGTTTGCTTTTCCTTCTCCAGTCAATGAGGCTGGACACCTACTGGCAGCACTTGACTACAACCTTGTAACCATTGTCCAGTATTGGCGAATGCGTTGTGCAACAAGATGTAAGTGTTAGTTGTCCTCTCGGTTGTGAAAAAGATTGTATGGTGAGTTTTTTATTTTCCTGTGAGTGCAGAGCGTCTTTAGCGGAGTGGTTGGAAAGGAAATGGAGGGCTGGAGCAGTGGAAACTGCTCCATGAGCGATGAGGTGGGATTTCAATAACGCTCAACTCCGCTCACATGCTTTGGTGTAAGGAAAACGTTCTGATAAAGTACTCAACTGATATCACCCAGACCAAGGGAAAATTCACACAAAAATCGACTTACAAAAATATCACCAAATTGAGTATTTTTCCTAATTGGGATCTAAATGAAGAATAAAGTACTGTGTAGTTGTGGAAAGTGTTAACCTGTTATGTAAAAGTACTTGCTAATAAATAATGTGAATATTACAGTGGTGAAATGGCAGCAGTTGTGTGTTGTAAGGTGCAGGAGTCTCCCTGCAATTCATGTAGGTGCACCAGCGAGGTTGTCAGGAGACCCTGAGATAGCTCTCCGGTACTCCATGATGTCAAAAATCACTCCAGGCAGGTAGACAAAAAGCAGCCAGCTCCAGCACCTCTCCCCTTTCTTCAAAGGACAGCTCTTGCAATTTAGCCTGTACTGATAAGAAGAAAAAAAAACATGAAATTACACAATTCAGCTAAATGTTCTGTGATATGATGTTGTGAAATGGGTGAACAGTACCACAGGTGAAAGATTTTTACTAACCTTCATCTCGGCCAGCTTCTTCTTGCAGTCGGGCAGCCCTTTCAAGGTCTTCCTGTCCAGCACTTCAAAACTGGAATCGTACTGAATAAAAACATGTACACAACACTTATTAGGATTGTATTGTTCACTACATGGTATTTTATGTATAACCAATAAAGATTTTCATGCAGAAGAGTCGAGTATAACACTTCTACAATCCATACACAAATTCATCATAGCCACAGCTCTCGAGTATCAAGGAGCCATCCCAGTAATATTATTAGCTAGTGAAAGAGATTTGCGTCAGTTCAAATCTGGRATCAGGACAAAATGTGATTCAGAGTCACCAAATATATTTTAAGTATTTTAATTAAACTCAAGCGATAAATGGTAAATGCAATTTTCGTATATATGGGTTCACTGTATCTCCGTGCAGGGTAGAACAGGGAACTGTGGAATGTACTCATATAGCAGTTCTTATACTATGACAGCTTTAGTTCCAACTCGTCCGTTGGCCTATCATAGTAGAGGCTGAGCGCGGTTTAAACTTTTGCTCCGCCTTTGCTGGCACTCGAACTTGTCCAAGTCCCTTAGTGCTCTCCTCTGTCCACATCTGGTTGTTGGGTAGATTAGATCCGTCTTGTGTCTTCCCGTCGATTCTACACTCAAACAGTTCCTAATATGGTATTGATCAGTACTCTAACCMCCCTGGTTGGCCTAGAGAGATGCACCCCTCCCCTCTCCAGATTGACCACAGCTTTTATGGCCTGTGTTGGTCAGTCCTTACACACCTACACACACACATCTGTATTGTTTGTGTGTGTGTGTGTGTAACAAAACAATATTCATCTTCAAACAATATGCTAGCAGGCTATAGTGCATAAACACAAATCCTAACACTAGCTAGTTTATCTAGGTGTCAAAAGGCCAAAGGCTTGAGGTCAAAAGGGCAAAGGTTTGAATGTATTTCAATGCCAAGATTATTTTCCATGAATGCAGAATTATGATAGTCAAAATGCATTATTTTACACTGCTTTTTTAATGCAAGTGTGATAACTAATGTACTAAAGCTATCATCATATTCAGGGGTGAAAGTAGATGTAATTTCTTCCTGGTTTGGGACCACCCATGTGTACTAAAAATTGAGGCCAGAATGTATGTGTCCAATATTGTCTGCGCACATCTCGGTGTCACCACTCATCTCTGCCTTGGCAGCATTTCAGTGTTCTCGTGGAACCACAGCATTTTTAGAGGCTATACCACCCTTTATCAATTCCATTTGCACATTTTTCATGCCTCTGACATACGTTAATGAAAAAAAAAGTGATGTAGTAGCCTACAATTGTCTTGGCATTTTGACAATTACTGTGATTGGCTCATGTTTTACCGGTAAGGCGTACCCAGTTTTTATTTTGCCAGGACGCCATACCGAACCATACAGCCTTACTTTCACCCCTGGTTATATTGCTGTCTTGAACCAGGCATGGAAATTCACGGTAACTATTATCAACCATGTTGTTAGCTAGCTACCTTTCTGACTGACAGCGTGAATATTACAACATGTATAACATGTTTAGTACCTATTGCTAAAAATGGAGTCGCATTATCTTTTTATTATTTTTGTATTATTATTATTATTTTTATTAACAACAAATCAATATAGAAAGTACATAAGGGAACACAAGTATATATAGATGATATATCATGGACAATCGAGCTAGGGGGTACAATATCACATTACAATTACACAAGGGACATACATACACTTACAATTCGAACTGCTTTTTTGTTAGTAGAGTATTTAACTGTCTTAAAATACAGTTACATTTCTTTTTGTAGGGTAAGAAAATGTGTTTTTTTGTTAGTAAATTTACATTTGTGTATATGAAATTTGGCCAAAAGAATAATGAAATTAATTACATAAAAATGTTTCAGCTTATTTTTATCGTATGTAAAGAATCCAAGCAGTACATCTCTCCACAATAGTGTAAAATCTTCATAAATGTGTTCAATTATAAATCTACTGATGTCTTGCCACAGTTTTCTTACATGAATACAATGCCAAAAAAGATGCAACACTGTTTCTGGGTGGTCATTACAAAAGGAGCAATTTGAATTGATGTTTTCCTTAAACTTCTTCATATAGTGGTTGGCAGGGTAATATTTATGAATAATTTTAAAGGAAACCTCCTTAATTTTGTTAACCAGTAGGTATGTGTGTGGCAACATCCAAATTTGTTCCCAACAGATATTATCAATAAATCCATTCCAATAAGGCATGACATGAGGTATAGATACAACATCCTGCTGAAACAAGGATCGTATCGCTCTGTTGTTGAATGGGCCAATAGAGAAAGACATTTTTCCTACTGAGGAGTCAACAGGGTCAATAGAAGGTAGGCTCTGAGGGTCAGGTCTTGACACGTTCCTGAATAACAGAGCAACACCTGAGGGAATGGCGTCTAAAACAATTGCAAAATCTTTAGGTGTTACAGGGACCTTGTAAAGAGATAAGAATTCCTTAAAACTGAGTAAAAGACCCTCTGCATTTACCAGTTGGCTCACCAATAGGATATTATTTCGGAACCAATATTCTAAAAACAAAGAAGTATTTTTATACAATATATCCCGATTATTCCATATATAATATCTGTGTGGAGAAAAATTGAGTCGCATTATCTTCAATCTTGTCCTTAACTGTTATTGCATCAGCATCCTCGATCTCAAATGCCCCAACTCTACCGGGTTGTCACTAGTTACCACAGTCACAAAGTCAAKATCGTCTACACTGCGTTTTCACTAGATAACACAGCCACAAAATCTGTTGACGTCATGCCAGCGGCGACTGCCAACGAGAGTTGGGGTTTCTGGGATATRGTGTTCAAATCTTGAAATAAAGCATTCTGCCTACACCTCTACTGAAYTGTGATAAATTGCCATTGCTCTTTCTTTTACAAACTGCCATGCTATCCAATAGTTGCAAATTATACAAATAAAGGGCATTATTGTCACCATAAAAGGTGAATGGAGGACGTTTTCCAGGCTGAGTTCGAAGGCTCATTCACACACACACTGTTGTAAGTAAAGTCTATAACGTATGCGTATGTTTGGCATGCACCAAGTTTATGAATCTTTATATTTTTGTAAGTGCGCAGGCTTTTCATAAATGTCGCATGCAGATATTTAGTATGAAATATAAGCAACGGTTATGAAGCCCAGTGTCTTTCCATTGGTTGATTTCGTGTTTGGCCGGGGTAGGCCGTCAATGTACTGTAAGTAAGAATTTGTTCTTAACTGACTTGCCTAGTTATATAAAGTTTAAATAAAACATCTGGTACATGTACCTCCCAAGTGGGAAACTCGGGTGTCTGACTAGGTTTGCAAGACGGAAATTTCCCAGTTTCCGACAGGACGTGAARGCGGTATAATTGTTGTGATTATAGGCTTCGCTGTACCCACAGCCTCTGAGTGCCATYGATAATAAATGGAGCGCAGATTCGTGACCGTTGTGTTTTCACCATTACTACAGAGAAAATGSCAGTTCAAAAATAAATAACCCATATTACGTTTTTTTTTTTTTTTTACTGGATGCATTTTACACATAATTAAATTACTCGCGAGCCTAAAGCCGATCCATTCGACCGGTGCACCGGTGTAATCATATAACTCGAGACTTTCATAATACGCGCTCCGTAAGCCACGCCCCAAAGCAGAAGCTAATGATGAGAGTACAGAGAGTGAGAAGGAGTGGGCTATAGGCTAAAAAAGAAAGGAAACAAAAGAGTTGTGATGGAAACCCTAGATTCGTTTATAGTCCGAGTGAGGGTTTTGGATCAATGTTACCTGGGGGATGTGTTCGAAGTCATGAGGAATATCCTTACATTTACATTTAGCAGACATCTTATCCYGTGCAACTGGAGSGCATCAACAGATTTTTCACCTAGTAGGCTCAGGGATTTGAACCAGCAACATTTCGGTTACTGGCCCAACACTCTTAACTGCTAGGCTACCTGCCGCCCATGGATGCATTGGATGAGGTGGAGTCACAAGAGTCCATGTAACAGAAGAAGCATGCATTGCACCTCAAAGAGTTTTGGATGGAATGTTTTGTGTATGGATAATATATTTATGTACATCAGTTAGTGGAATCAAATTAAATGTATTTTTACATCAGCAGATGTCACAAAGTGCTTATATAGAAACCCAGCCTAAAACCCCAAACAGCAAGAAATGCAGATGTAGAAGCACGGTGGCTAGGAAAAACTCCCTAGAAAGGCAGGAACCCAGAAAGGCAGAAACCTAGGAACCAGGCACTGAAGGGTGGCCAGTCCTCTGCTGGGTAGAGTTCATTAGAGTACTTGGCCATTATGGCCAAATCGTTTTTCAAGATGTTCAAACGTTCATAGATGAGCAGCAGGGTCAAATAATCACAGTGGTGGTAGAGGGTGCAACAGGTCAGCACCTCAGGAGAAAATGTCAGTTGGCTTTTCATAGCTGAGAATTCAGAGGTCGAGACAGCAGGTGCAGTACAGAGGGAGAGCAAGAGGGGCAGAGATGATATACCTGAGGAAGTAGGTAAAGAGATTGGTGCACATTGACTGACCAGTAGTAAGAAAAAAAAAAATGAACCTTTATTTAACCAGGTAGGCTAGTTGAGAACAAGTTCTCATTTACAACCGCGACCTGGCCAAGATAAAGCAAAGCAGTGTGACACAAAAACAAAACACAGATTACACATGGATGAACAAACATACAGTCAATAACACAATCAAAAAATCTATATACAGTGTGTGCAAATGAGGTAAGATAAGGGAGGTAAATAGGCCATAGTGGTGAAATAATTACAATTTAGCAATTAAACACTGGAGTAATAGATATGCAGAAGTGAATGTGCAAGTAGAGATACTGGGGGTGCAAAGGAGAAAAAATAAATAATAGTAATATGGGGATGAGGTAGTTGGGTGGGCTATTTGCAGATGGGCTATGACAGGTGCACATGATCGTAAGCTGCCTCTGACAGCTGATGCTTAAAGTTAGTGAGGGAGATATATGTCTCCAGCTTCAGTGATTTTTGCAATTCGTTCCAGTCCTATGTTGCAGCAGAGAACTGGAAGGAAAGGGCGGCCAAACGAGGAATTGACCAGTGAAAAATACCTGCTGGAGCGCGTGCTACGGGTGGTGTGTGCTGCTATGGTGACCAGCGAGCTGAGAGGCGAGCGGTTTTACCTAGCAAAGACTCTATAAATGACCCTGGAGCCAGAGGGTTTGGCGACAAAATATGAAGTTGAGGGCCAGCCATCGAGAGCATACAGGTCGCAGTGGTGTGGGTTAGAATGGGGCTTTGGTGACAAAGAACAGATGGCACTGTGATAGCAAATTGGATGCAGTCTGAGTAGAGTGTTGGAGGCTATTTTTGTAAATGACCATCGCCGAAGTCAACAGATCGGGAGGATAGTTAGTTTTACAGGTTATTGTTTGGCAGCATGAGTGAAGGATGCTTTGTGGATGGGAATAGGAAGCCGATTCTAGATTGAATTTTGGAATTGGAGATGCTTCTTATTGGCCAATCCCGGTTAACAGGATGATATGACAACAGCCAGTGAAAGTGCAGGGCGCCAAATTCAAACAACAGAAATCTTAAAAATTAAAATTCCTCAAAACATACATGTATCTTATACCATTTTATATGGTAATCTTGTTACTCCACCAAAGTGTCCGATTTCAAATAGACTTTTACAGCGAAAAGCACCACAAACGATTATGTGTGGTCACCTCAAAAACACAGAAAACACCGCTATTTTTCCAGCCCAAAGACAGGAGTCACAAAAAGCAGAAATAGAGATTAGAATGAATCACTAACCTTTGGATGATCTTCATCAGATGACACTCCTAGGACTTCATGTTACACAATACTATTATGTTTTGTTCGATTAAGTTTCAGATATTTATATCCAAAAACCTCAGTTTACATTGGCCATGTTCAGAAATGCCGCAAAAATCAGGAGAAATTGCAGAGAGCCACGGTCAAATAACATAAATACTCTCTCAAAACTTTGATGAAAGATACTGTGTCTTTATTGAATTAAAGACACTTTGTTCTTAATCCAACCGCTGTTGTCAGAATTTACAAAAAGCTTTCCGGCAAAAGCACAATTAAATCATCTGAGAACAGCGTTCAGCCACAATAGGAAGCCATACAGTTATTGCAGTCAACAAAACTCATTAAAAAGCATTATAATATCTTCACTTACCTTTGCTGACTCTTCATCGGAAATGCACCTCCCAGGACTCCCCACTTCCACAAGAAATGTTTGTTTGTGTTCGGTAATGTCCCATCATTTAGTCCAAGTAGCTACTTTTGTTAGCGCGTTTAGTACACATATCCAAACGCTCGTGCGAACTTCGGACAAATTCAAAAAGTTATATTACAGGTCGAATAAACTGTCAAACTAATGTGAAGAATCAATCTTTAGAGATGTTGTTATCATAAATATTTAATAACGTTCCAACCGGAGGAATTCCTCTTGTGTCTATAGAAGTAATGGAACGCAAGTCGATATCATGTGGATCAGCCGTGACCAGGACCTGGCTCTCTGCCACACCATGACTCATTCCCCTCTCATTCAGCCCCACATCATCCAGTAGAAGCTTCATTCAAGGTTCAACAGACTGTTGACATCTAGTGGAGCGTAGGGAAGTGCAAACATATCAATCCTACATCCTCTGTTTTTCAATAGGCGCATGAGTTGAAAATCGCACCAACCTCAGATTTCTCACTTCCTGGTTGGATTTCTTCTCAGGTTTTTGCCTGCCATATAGTTCTGTTCTTACTCACATACATAATTCAACAGTTTTAGGAACTTCAGAAGTTTTTTATCCAATACTGATATATTATATGCAATATATTGCAACTATGACTGAGGAGCAGGCCTGCTTTACTCTGGGCACCTGTCATCCAAGCTACTCAATACTGCCCTCTGCAGCCATATAAGATAAGTTAATTAACTGTGAGTCGGCATGCTAGGTAAGTAGTTCTGACGATGTCCTACACAGTCTATAGACCCGTAGTAGTATGGAGTGTCTACTAAGTAGAAAACTAGTGGCTGCGGGCAGGGTGCTGGTAGCCGATCGGTCTTGAAGAACATTGCCATTTAGTTGTACTTGCATTAAGAGCAGTTGGAGGCCACGAAAGGAGAGTTGTATGGGATTGAAGCTCGTTTGGAGGTTAGTTAACAGAGTGTCTCTAAAGAGGGCAGAAGTAACAGGAATGGTATCGTCTACGTAGAGGTGGATCAGAGAATCACCAGAGCAAGAGCGACATCATTGGATGTATACAGAGAAAAGAGTCAGCACGAGAATGAACCCTGTGGCACCACCATAGAGACTGCCAGAGTCCGGACAACAGGCCCTCCGATTTGACACACTGAATCTGTCTGAGAAGTAGTTGGTGAACCAGGCAGGCAGTCATTTGGAGAAACTAAGGCTGTTGAGTCTGCCGATAAGAATTGGTGATTGACAGAGTCGAAAGCCTTGGCCAGGTCCTATGTTGACACAACTGCACAGTTATTGTCTCTTTATCCGATGGAAGTTATGATATCGCTCTTAGGACCTTGAGCCGTGCTGGTTGCCACCCATGACCAGCTCGGAAACCAGATTGCTAATAGCGTGAGAAGGTGGGTGGGTTCGAACATGCTCCGTGCATCGTTTCTTGTTAGACTTGGCTATTTAACAACCTTGGAAAAGGCAGGGGCTTGAGCTCCCGATAAGATTAAGCGTGGTCCTCTAGACCCAGTTTCGGTCTGAGGGTCTCCCCATTGGAAGAGGGGGATGACCACGGCAGCTTTCCAATCTTTGGGGATCTCAGATAATACGAAAGAGAGGTTGGTGGATGGAGTAAGGAAACCCACTTCATCCATATTATAGTTATTTGGAAAGTCTCTCCCTTCTCATGTAAAGCTAGGCTTTATGAGATACCAAGTAAGAGCTTTTGTGCACAAGCCCCTCCAGTGTTATAAAAGCAAAAGATTTGGGCATGTATCAAGTGTATGCAGACCGGAAGAATATCTATGCCATCTGAGGTTATATGCTGCAACTGTGGTGGTGAACATGTGCCTAAGGCCCAGGATTGCCCTGTTAGGGTAAAGGAGAAAGAGGTGGCGAGAATAAGGGATGTCTAGCATGTCTACTATCTGGAGGCGGTGAGAAGAGTGGAAGGAACGAGTCGCGTTGAAGACACAATGGTAATTGAGACTGCACCAGTGAATGTTTCTRYTCAGTCAAGGGATTCTGATACTGTATATTACATGTGGAAAAGGTACTTCCATCAGTTGCATATGACAAAAGCAATTAGGAAAGGGATTAGGTTGATTAAGGATGCCAAACCGCTGGGTTATGGGAAGGTCCTGATCATTGCAAATAGTAAAATTCAGCAGGAGAAAGTTTTGAAATTCAAATCACTATATGGGGGTCGGGTGAGATTTCACATTCCTGGTGCTATGTCTAAACTGAGAAGAGTAATTGCTGGGATGCCATTGAAATTACCATGGAAGAAGTTAATGCTTCCCTGAAAGGAGGATAAGTTATTGAAGCAAAAAGAGTGGCAGTGGAGTGGACACTACAACTGTACTGTTACAATTTGAGGGGAACCTGCTGCATAGGTTGCAGCTAGGATCACTCAGTTATCCGGTTAGAGAGTACATGCCGCCTCCACTTCGGTACATTAAGTGCCAACGCAAGGGGCATGTTGCTAATGTGTGCAAAGGTKAAATGAGATGTGCAAAGTGTGGTGGGGATCACGAGTATGGGAAATGTGGGCCTGATGCTAATGTTAAATGTTGTAACTGTGACAGAGAACATAGTGCAGCATATGGATGATGTGAAGTACAACAGAAAGCCATGGAAGCGCAGAGGTACAAAATTACAAACAATGTATCCTATGCTGAGGCTGTTTGGAAAGTGAATAACACACCTAGTGTTCAAAATACTCCAGATACAACATATCGGCAGATAGTGGCCACATCGAGGCCGCCAGTGGAGCCTCAGCCGATTGTTAATGGGATATGCGTGCATAAATGCTCGATTACAGAGAAAACCATGGTAGTAGATCATGTGGCCTCATTGGCCTTCATGTGTAGGGCAATCAATATGACTACTCCACAGTTGACAGTGCAACTGCCTCAACTGAGGCACAGATCTGGGGAAGGGTACCAAAAAATGTCTGCAGCATTGAAGGTCCCCAAGAACACAGTGGCCTTTTTTTAATTATTTCAGATGGGCGGACTGGAAACCCAGTGACCACTCTGGTCTGTAGCTGCCATTTTCCGTTGGGAAAGAGAAATGGCCCTGTATTTACCAGAAAAAGTAGCTCACCCACCATGGCAGAAGAGGACGATCCAGACTGTTGATTGGGAAATGAGCGAACAATGAGGCATAAGGTTTGGGTGTTGAAGGACCACTTTTTCCAAGGTGGGGTTCTGTTATGATAAACAATGCATTTTCTGTCAAGATAAGGATGTTGATACATCATTGAGCATTGAAAAAGACCCACCACTGACCAAATGTGTTTGTTTTCCAGTCCAACAGGAGTGCATCTCTCAGGCCATCCGGTGCGTGGACATCCTGTGCCAGTGTGATCCGAGCGCACGCGTCCAGTTTTAGAGACTACAGCGGATGGAGCCCGTGGACGGACAGGTCAGTAACTCATCAAATATGATACAACATTGCGTAAAACAGTAGTAGAAGCATCAATATTTTGACCTCGTGTCCCCTTTTCTCCATGTTCTCGATGTGAGCCGTGACATGCGGAACATCAGGCTCACCCCACAAGAAGCAGTGCATGATCAATGCCATCCTCAGCAATGAGAGCTGATGGAAGTGAAGGTACCGTCTCTCTCTCCTCTCTTCTCTCTCCTCGCTCTCTTCTCTCTCTCTCTCTCTCTCTCTCTCTCTCTCTCTCTCTCTCCTCTCCTCACTTCTCTTCTCTCTCTCTCTCTTTGGGTTTAAAAACTAATTTAAACATCACAAATATAAATTCCCACTGGTGCCCATGATAAAATGCAATGTGATTGTGTTGTACTGCTGAATGAAACTGAGGAGATGCACTCAGACCAGCCTTTGTGATTGAATATAGCGTTAGCTACATTACTTTAATTGGCTGCTTTGAGCAAAACATGTATTTAACATAACCTATTCTGGGAGCCTAGTGTGTGTGTATGAACTAGGTAGAATATGTTGGGACAATTGGCTTCCCAGAAAACAGGAGGAGCAACATGACTTTGTCAGAGGTCTCCCTTCCAGTGTGCTGGAGCTGACCTCCCTCTCCTCATGGTGTGCCAGTTGGAGTTGGTTTGCTGCCCAACTGTTGCCTGCCGTATAGCCTTCTGCTGCTCCACCAACATCGCCCTGCCAGCCAGGATGCCAGCATGCCCCAGGAGCCCTTGTTTTTTTTTTAACAATGTCCGTTACAGACAGGGATGACAGCGGTTATTCTGGCTCAGGTTCAAGGAGACATGTCATTCCACTAAAACTGCCCCAGAGACGGTTCCTTACACGCTGACTACACCGGCCACATGCGTGCGTCCGTGTGCGCATGTTGATTTTGTCCATCCACACCAGACATGATCAGGACATGCAAATATCAAAACGAACTCTGAACCAACTATATTAATTTGGGGACAGGTTGAATCACATATGAAACATTCATGGACATTTATCTAGCTTGCGTGCTGTTGGTAGCTAATTTGTCCTGGGATATAAACATTGGGTTGTTGTTTTTACCTGAAATGTACATGGTCCTTTTTTTTGTTGCTGGATCTTCTTAGAATTTTGACCCATTTTGAGTCACACAAAATCGGCCAATATTGTGAACCGCCAAAACAGGCTTCATGGCTAAACATATGAGCTCCACGCAGGCATTTGCATGTGGTAGAGAGAATCCCCTGGTTACCTATAGAGACCTGCCAAGAGGAAGGATGTTAAGTGCCACACGCCGTTTAACAGATTACTTTGATAACCTTGAAATGCATTTGTTGTAAGAAATGTGCAATATAAATCATGTTTGATATCGCTGTAAAGTATTTAATAAACTATAATTTTCACATGAGGACAAGTGCAGTTTTTCCATAAACTTTTAATTGATAACTTGGGAATTTATCACTTGACATATCAATCATATCGTGGGATCCTATAAATCAAGAATGTGAATGCATGTACTACGCCGAATAAATAAATACTTTGTCTTTGAAGATTTGTCTCTGGTCATGAAACTACAATACAGGCTGGATGTCTAAACAAAGGCAATTCTTAATGTCAACAACATTCTAGAACTGATGTATCACTCATCGACGTCAGGAATCCGGCGTAATCTGGTTAATGAATATATAGGGTGTTCGTAAATTCAATCTGGAGTGTCAGAGAGTGCTCAGAGTGCGCTCTGGGCGTTAGTAAATTCAGAGAATTTGTCAGATTGTCCATTTGTAAATTCAGAGCGTTTCGCTCTCGGGGTGTTCAGAACGCTCTGGCCGAGGAGTAGAGTTGATCCGAGCGTTCTGACCTCACAACGGCAGTCAAGCACCCAAYCTAACTGGCTAACGTTGGCTAGCTTGCTAGCTACTTTCCAGACACAAATGAGAGAACACCTCACTCTGACCGTTTTACTCGCCYTAGCAGAGCTGGTTAGGATGTTTTCCTGTTATTCAGAGCATTGGTGACTGTAACTGTGCTGCTGGCAACAATTTAATTACGCTTTTTTGCCGATGTTTACTGACAGTAAATTAGTAAATTCATCAGTTATTCTGCGCTCTGGCACACAGCAGACGGTTCCTTACACGCTGACTACACCGGCCACATGCGTGCGTCCGTGTGCGCATGTTGATTTTGTCCATCCACACCAGACATGATCAGGATCAGAGTGATCAGAGTGCTCTGAAATCGGAGTAGATGGCCAGACGGAATTTACGAACGCACCCGTAATGGTTACTTGCATAGTGAAGTATTTTGTTAAGACATGGAGCTAGCTAGCTAGCTAGGTAAACAATGAACCATAATCCCAACTCATGACGTTACTACCCTGCATGAATCTGCAGGTAGCTAACCAACCAGGTTCAATGTTAACTAGCTAACATTAGGCTATAACTAGCCAAGCAGATGTCTCTGAGATACGAATAATAAGTTCATACACGTAACGTTAGCTAGGTAGCCAGTCAGCTAGCTAACAGTACACTTTAACTTGAAATGAAAATACTTTGTCAAAATTAGAAACTTGTCATTTCTGAAAATGTAGCTAGCTAGACTATCTTACCCGTATACTTAATGGTTGGATGCTTCTCCCTGTCATGGATGCCATGGTTGCCCTTAGTTTGAAGATGTCATCTGGAGATAGCTGTTTTCTCCATCTCCTTAGCTATCATACTCTAATTCCACTGATTTCAATATTCGGTCTTCCAGAAAGTGGAGAGCAACACTTATGCAGTTCTACTAAGCAATATATATATATATCAAAAAGCAGCATTAGACAGGATTACCTACACATAAATAACCAGCTCAAATAGACAGAAGCGTCTATATGGCAGACCAATCTGAACTCATCTCTCGGCATGTCCAGCCCACTCATTATCTCAGCCAATCATGGTTAGCGGGAAGGTTGCTTACTTTTTCTCTGGCTAAACCAWCTAGGCTCYTAATTTAACAATTTCATTTGTATTTACAGATGGCATACAAGTTATTAAGGCACATAAAAGTTSACATGTTCCAGAAGGCATTTCTGCCAAAAAACGTTTTTGATAAAAAAATAAAGATTACATTTAAATGGCTCTCMTGTGAAGTAGTGACCCACGACATACACCTAGTTTCCTGAAACGGGTCACATATTTGGTTCAATCACATTATCTGGCGTAACAATCTGTAGTTAAGAGAACTGGTGGTCATGATACAATTACCATTCACAAAGAAACATACAGTAAGATRAGTGTAGTAAAGTTCAGGGAATACTTGTAAAGCCGTGGAAGGAGTGTTGTCATGATCAAGCTCCTCATGAGTCATCTGATTGAAATCCTGCATAATATCTAATCCTTTGAGGAATACAGAGATACACGCAGGCAAGGGAATTATGTCTCTGTATCTAGAATTCACTCCAGGAAGAAGCCCTGGCACCACACGTTATTGTCTGTAAGACAAAAAAAGATACATAATTATACAATATTCTACGGTTTGAACGACAGTTGAACTGTGCCAGTATAACATCAACATTAGGGTAGACTAGTTGAACATGCATACATGTGCACAGGCACAGAGATAACATTTACAACAATATCTAGCCTAATTATTATATATTTTTTTAACTGCATTGTTATTTAGGGCCCGTGTAAATAAGCATATTCAACTAACGGTTCATACACCTGCTTGTTTCACTTGGGCGGGGCCACTGAGTGAGCATAGTTCACTTATGAAAACAATTCTCTCATTTAGAAGCTAAAATTACATTCAATCTTTTCACAAATAGTTTCATATTTAAACATTTAAATTGCACAACAATTTCTTGTGAATCTGATGACTAGAATGTGTAAACTTTCTAAGATACAGTTTATGTCATCCTATCATCAGTAATAATATCTCAGACAACAACTGATCCGACATCATATTCTTTAAGTACCAACGGACACTTTCAACTGGTTGTTACATTGAGCTGGCTGAATGGAATATGAATGAGTCATCCAAAATGTTGTCATAGAAATAAGTCACAGCTGGAGGAAACCTGGCACCATCCCGACGGTGAAGCATGGTGGTGGCAGCATCATGCTGTGGGGATGTTTTTCAGCGGCACGGACTGGGAGACTAGTCAGTATCAAGGAAAAGATGAACGGCGAGAAGTACAGAGATCCTTGATYAAAACCTGCTCCAGAGCGCTCAGGATCTCAGACTGGACCTTCAAACAGGACAACGACKCTAAGCACACAGCCAAGACAACATAGGAGTGGCTTTGGGACAAGTCTCTAAATGTCCTTGAGTCTGGGCCACTCAATCGAACATCGCTGGCGAGACCTGAAAATAGCTGTGCAGTGACGCTCCCCATCCAACCTGACAGAGCTTGAGCTCAAATACAGGTGTGCCAAGCTTTTAGCATCATACCTAAGAAGACTTGAGGCTGTAATTGCTGCCAAAGGTGCTTCAACAAACTACTGAGTAAAGGGTCTATATATACTTATGTATATGTGATTTCTGTATTTTGTTTGTTGCAAAAATTACTAAAAACCTGTTTTTGCTTTGTCATTATGGGGTATTGTGTGTAGATTGATGAGGGGGCAATGAATTCGATTATCTTGGTATTAATGGATTTCGCCTTTATGTTGTCTCGCTGAAATGTTCTTATTCTTTCAAATGACTGCTCGACTTCTTGACGGCTCGATCCACACAGCAGACATTGTGGGCTAGGTTAGGAATTCTGTGTTGCACGTGTAGCGCCAAATTTTACGTGGCGTCATCACGTCATCTACCTACATTATATAGGTATGCACGTCAGRTTTGACATCGGTTTTGCACATCAGCGTTGCCAAATTTACTTTCTTTAAGGATAAAGTAATGGTTAAAAGCCTGGGTAAAAGACTCGCTGGCACGAAAATAAGCATGAATGATCAGTTCCCGAGGGAGATTGCAGAATAACGCAAAGTTCTGTATCCAATCTTCAAGGAGAATAGATTAAAAGGGAAGTGTGTAGCTCTCGTAGTCGATAAACTGTATATTGACAACCAAATGTTCTGAGACACAAAGACTACTCCATGGCTATTCTAAAAATTACAACGTTCTCAGAGAGGAGATTCAAATAATGGAACACCCAATACTAGCCATGGTAGGGATTTTGTTAATATATATTTTTTATTGAATCTTTATTTAACTAGGRAAGTCGGTTAAGAACAAATTCTTACTTACAATAACGGCCTACCGGGAACAGTGYGTTAACTGCCTTGTTCAGGGGCAGAACGACAGATTTTTACCTTGTCAGCTCGGGGATTTGATCCAGCAACCTTTCGGTTACTGGCCCAACGCTCRAACCACTAGGATTGTAATAATACAAAAAAAAATTGATATAATCTTCAAATATAACTAATTGGAACACAAAAGTACTATTTCAACATGGTGGAGGTAAAAACACAGCAAACAGAAGACATAGAAGGCACAGTATGTGGGGATGTGGGGATGTATTGTGATGGAAGGTGTGGTGTGTGTTTTTGGTGTTTGGAAAAGTGTGGCGTTAAGTGAATGAGAAAGGAAATGGTTGCATATCCCAGAACCAATGTGTGCCTGTGAGCAGGGGTTGTGATGGAACGGTCCACAACCTTATACGCTAGACACCCACCTGAACGACCCATACACTAAAGAGAAGTCCCTATCTGTTATGGGCCTGCTGTAAGCGGCCTGTATGCAGCCATAATGCGTTCAGAGACCTACTAGAGCAGCACCGCCCCCTCAAGATTCTGAGCCTGCCTGGCAGGGTTGGTCCTACAAATCCWGAGCCCCCTGATGGGAGAGCATAATATACAAGGAAATTCTCAAAGCTGCTAATGAGAACCTTGACAACCTTGTACCTAGCCGGTGAGGATTCCGGTGGGGTACCGCCACCCAGGCAGTGGCAGTGTTGGCAACACTGGCTGCAGTAACCCATGGGGAAGGGGTCACACTCGGACAATCAGAAAGGGGGCATATTATTGTGGCCCTGGTGGCACAAAATAATCAAAAGTCTGACTGCACAGAGATGCTTGGGGAAATGGTCACAATGGAGGACCAGTGTGTGCGTGTTTCAGGGGAATGAGGTTGGATATGATCTCCATCACCTAGGACTTGACAATGGTTAATCAAATCTCCCCGTTTTTGCCCATTTTTGCTCAATCTTGCATGCTTTTTCAAACAGCTGTAACTGTATATGCATTCATAAATCAGGTCCTTTCTTGAGTTGGGCTCTGGGATGTAACAACCTTTGAGCATCTGAGCTTATGGTTGAGCGTGGGGGAAAGGGGTTGAGTGTGTAAGAGTGAGTGTGTATGTATCCCACATCTGTTGCAAGGGGCTAKGGARGTTAGGGACAATATAGGATGAATCACAATAATTGTTTGCTAAAATAATAAATGCARGAGAAAAATGTAACGCAATGGCAATCCTGGTTATAGGTAACAATCCTTTTCACAAACTGCCAACATTATTTTGCATATTCATTTTAAATGATGGAAATTAAGATACGTAGGWTATTTGAATATAGTTTTTTTWAATAGCAATATATAAAGCAAATTGAGGTGCGCTTGACTATAACTTCCAAATGGGGGCTGTGGATAAGGCAGACATGATAAACAGCTCCGTGGAATGCACTCTGAAAACCACCCAGTGGAACAAGAAGATATTTTTCCACCTGATCGACACTGCTGTCCTCCATGGCCACATAGTTCACCGCCAGGTGAGATGATTACTGAACAAGTATATTTTTTTTGTAATTGGACATACAAATGACTACAGTTCCATTATGCAATTATATTGACAATATCTCACCCACCTCCCCACTCTCTCATCATCTTCTCCACTTCCTCATCCTGCCCACACCCTCTCCCCCCATAGGTGAGGTGATTACCTACCAAAAGTACCCAGAGAACTTCATGAAAGTGCTGCTGGAAGAGCACCACACCACCCGGCGTACGTCCACTGGGGGC
>NC_036859.1:2387680-2408883 GCF_002910315.2 Salvelinus sp. IW2-2015 | reverse complement strand
TAGGTGAGGTGATTACCTACCAAAAGTACCCAGAGAACTTCATGAAAGTGCTGCTGGAAGAGCACCACACCACCCGGCGTACGTCCACTGGGGGCCGTCCTGCTACAGACAATCCCTTACGCCTCACGGCACAACATTTTGCCTCCAAAGTCCCTCCAGCTGCTGTTCAAGGCAGTTGCACACAGAGACACTGTAGTCTGCCTGTCCAGCACCAGGAGAAGGAAGGTTGACAAAGTACATGTGTTCTGTGTGTTGCACCATGCTTTGGGGAGTATCATATGCTCAAGCACTATTGAGCACATCTGCAGCAATTACTGACTGACAGCCTTGGCAGCTGCCATAATACTATGCCTTTAGGGGTGTGTGGGGGGGTGGGGGCGTTTTTGTTGTTTGGTCACTACATTAATATTGAAATATGGGTTATGCATATTTATAATGACAGTCAGTTTTTTTCCTTCTAATAAAACTTGTTTTTGTTTTTGTTGTTCAAACACTACTACTACTTCAATAAAATAGACAAATATAGGGCCTATGTCTGTTATTGCTGTTTTTTCCTCTAGTAAAACTTTAGAGGAGTGTACGTTCATACAGTATGTTGCTGGCATACTAAAGCTGGCCTCAATCTTCGCCAAGAGGTCCAGCTCCAGTTACGTTGGTCCAATAATGTTCAGTGCTGTTTGTGTGGTTTCTGAAAGTACAAAATAAAGAGGGAATTCGTAGTAATTATACCGAACTAAAATGATTTCGACGATTTCATGTAAGGAAATGAGTCAATTTAAATAAATTCATTAGGCTCTAATCTATGGATTTCACATGACTGTGCAGGGGCGCAGCCATAGGTGGGCTTGGGAGGGCATAGGCCTATCCACTGGGGAGACAGTAACCAGCCAATCAGAATYAGTTTTCCCKCAGAAAAGGGCTTTATTACAGACATAAATACTCCTCAGTTTCATCAGCTGTCTGGGTGACTGGTCTCGACGATCCCATAGGTGGCTGGTGTGGTTACATGCTGTCTGTGGTTGTAATGCCAGTTGGAAAGTACAGTAATCCCTCGGTTTTATCGCGGCGGGGGTACGTTCCGAAAAATGACCCGCGATAAGTTGCAAATCCGCGAAATAAGAAACTCTTTTTTTTTTTACAATTAGCACCTATACATGTATACAAATACAGTGACTCACGTGTAGTTGAGTTTTCGTCGACATTATGGTTTAAGGAGATGTCGAAATTACAAGATAATTTGGCCAACTTAAGTAAATTTGCCAAGCTGTTTTATGTACGTACACATAATGCAACGAGACGACAAAATGATAGCACAATTTCGTAGCATGTTTTGATACAAGAAGCGGGGCAGTGAGTTTTTAGCGAAATCAGAATGCAGAGCACAATGCACCAAAAAAAAAAAAAAAAAGCATTATGAAAATCCGCGAAATAGCGAAGTCCGCGATAAGTGAACCGCGAAGTGGCGAGGGATCACTGTACTGCCAAATTCTCAAAAATGACGTGGAGGCGGTTTATGGTAGAGAAATGAACATTGAATTCTCTGCATCAGCTCTGGTGGACATTCTTGCAGTCAGCATGCCAATTGCAGCTCAATCAAAACTTGAGACATTATGTTTGCGTGACAAAACTGCAAATTTTGATTGCCATTTATTGTCATGCTGTTTAATCAGCTTCTTGATATGCCACACCTGTCAGGTGGATGGATTTCCTTGGCAAAGAGACATGCTCACTAACAGGAATGTAAAGAAATGTGTGTACAAAATTTGAGAGAAATATGCTTTTTGTGCATATGGAAACATTTCTGGAATTTTTATTTCAGCTATTAAGGGACCAACATTTTACATGTTGCGTTTATATTTTGTTCGTTATAAGTTGTGGCATATGTTTATTATAAGCATATTTTCTCTATCAAATTCATGACTGTAATTTACTTTCCACAAACATGACCATGAACGAGGGCTATACTCTAGGAAGCAAAGGAACAGAYAACTAATCTCCTCGGAAAGGTGTCTTGTCATCTCTTTAAAGGCCCAGTGTAGTCAAATACGTGATTTTCCTGTGTWTTATATATATTTCCACACTATGAGGTTGGAATAATAATAATGAAYATTATGATAATGCCCTTTTAGAGTAAGAGATGCTTCAAAAGACAGCCTGAAATTTCYGCTTGTTTTGGTGGTATGGAGTTTTGGCCTACCTGGTGAATTTGGCCTACTAGGCAGTAAATTAGTTAATTGACCAATAAGAGACTTCTAAACCTCTCTGACAATACCAGCTCGATTTCAGTTTTCCCCTCCCCACTCAGACCACTCAGACAGTCCTAGTTAAATTATTGCTTGAGAAAATGCTCTTTTTGACCGTTTTAATGGTAAACAATCGTAGCAAGGTACTTAACGGTTACCCAGAAATGATTTTATATAGAGATAAAAACAGCTGCAATGGACCGTTACAGTAATGTGTTATAGACAAAGTTAACAWGCAAACAGGAAGACCACAGATGAGTTGCGTGAGCAAATCAGTTTTTTTTTTTATTCAATTTTTTTTATATATATAATTCAGAACAGCAAGAGTCAATTATGGCAACAATTTTTTTTGCATAAAACAAATCTGAAGACAAGAGTAGTACATTATTCTGTAGCAACTATAAGCAAAAAAAATTAAGTGTTCACACATACTAAACAGTCAAGCATGTGTGTCCCCAGCAGGGAAGAAAGACCTTGGTTTAAGCTGAGAGACAGTGAAATCTGCCCACGCAGCTCTGGTTGGTTTGGAGAAAGTGACGCTTTGGTTCCATAGCACTTATACAGCGACCTCGAGTCAGAAATAGGATGACCTCGACTGAAGACAATTACATTCATTTGAAAGAGTGTTTACCTATACATTTTGTACGGTACGGTGGGGAGCCTTCACCTGCCGAGTGCACAGTTGTCTGGTATAATTAGCTGTGCCCTGTGAGTCCATGTTGACTTGAGTGATCTTACGGTGATTCGAGAATATTTCTYGGGTGGTTTTGTGTTAACGTTACATTTTATTCTTGAGAGCTCATGTAGTTTCTTGGTAAAAAAAAATGTATATCACAAGTGCAAGTGTTCGATTACTTGTCAAAAGTCTTATTTCCCCTGTCTCCCCAAATGTATTTTTGTAAATTGAAAATATAAAACTTTCCATATCTACTTATATAGATTGTTTACATTTGTGTTCTTTTTACATGCAATGAAACTAAAATTTGAAATGGTTTGTAACATATTTTTTTGTAGTTATTGTACTGTAGGGCTAGGCATGATTTGAAATATGGACAATATATCATATTTATTGTATATCATATACTACAAGGGGAGTGAGTGGGAGTGAATGTGGGGATTACGCCCCTTGAGGATTTCCTGGCAAACTACTAGCCACTGACAAAAGCTTAAAAACGCATAGCTTTTTCTGAATGCATTTGCCTAGAAACTGGCACCATTTTCTTTCTTTTTGCAAGCAAATTTGTTTAGCTGGTCTATCCGTTTCAATTTTTTTTTTTAATTAACCTAKAAAAGTACTTATCATTATAGAATTTTTTATTCAAAATAATATCTCAATATGATAAATGTTTTTTTTTTTCTCTGTTCATTGACTATGTACAGAAGTGCAAAAAGTCAACCTTCGTCCCTTAGGTTAGAGTTCGTTCATCTGCAGCATTACCGACCTTCCCGATTCAGCAAAGTCCACTACCTCACCTCTACTCTCACTATTCACCAAACTCCAGAGACCCATCAATCTCACTGTTCATTTTGCGCTGACATTCAGGGCAATCTTAAGAAATATTAAAACAATATATATATATATATTTTAATTAATGGATACAGTAGAAAATAACTTTTTGTTCCTTCTCTAAACATGGACAATCTAAATTTCGACACAATATACACTACCGGTCAAAAGTTTTAGAACACCTACTCATTCAAGGGTTTTTCTTTGTTTTMACTATTTTCTACATTGTAGAATAGTAGTGAAGACATCAAACTATGAAATAACACATATGGAATCATGTGGTAACCAAAAAAGTGTTCAACAAATCAAAATATATTTTATATTTGAGATTCTTCAAATAGCCACCCTTTGCCTTGATGACAGCTTTGCAGACTCTTGGCATTCTCTCAACCAGCTTCACCTGGAATGCTTTTCCAACAGTCTTGAAGGAGTTCCCACATATGCTGAGCACAACGTAGAAAAMAATAAAAATGAAAAACCCTTGAATGAGTAGGTGTTCTGAAAGATTTGACCCGATAGTGTGTTTTCAAACAAGATCTCGACTTGTAGCTAGTTAAAACATTCGTTTTCAGCCAGAGTTGATGCCTCGGCAACACACCAACTGATGCCGTTCATTGTATCAATATCAAAAGGTCTTTGATCAACATTTTTGATCAACTTCTTCAGACGTCCAGCTACAAGAATGATGGGAATACGTATTCTGACTCCACATATTATTATTATTAATCATTAGTATGGTTTGAAAATRCAAATCTCTACATTTACAACGGCTATATCATAATGTTGTCAAGTAGAATATAATAAGGCAGAAATCTACAAACTAAATATTCAAATAGATTAAAATCCTTAAGTAATACATAACACATGAGTTCAATGAAATTTAAGAGTAAATTGTTACTTGAGAAAAAAACTAAACCAAAACATTATAAGGTGTATGTATGTGTACGGACTATAATATATAATTGGTGTTCGTTGCCTGTATGGTGATTGAAAGTACATTTGATTGGGATGGAACCCAGTCCTGTAATCTAAGGCTTCAATAGAAGTACATTACAATCAGTAAAGAGATCTTACACCTCAGTCAAAACGACAAAAACGAAATCACAGAACATAATGGCGTGTGAAAACAAGGGTTTTGAAATGAAATCTCTGCTCCCCCAATTCTGTGTTGAACCTTTCTTGAATTTGGCCATATACTCCGGTAACCCTTCGTGCATGAGCAGAACTGTGCTTTGGTATCCTGAATCAGATCAAATCTGATCAAAAAAAGTGAGATACTTTTCCCTTCTGTTTGATAAATTCACATCAAATTAGTTATTTGTTGTATTACCCCAATTGAAGGAAAATGTGTCTATTGAGAGGTAATAGGTCTGGGGGAGCACAAAAACACTCAACCAAGTGCATATCTTCTTATGACCTAATCAAACGTATCTTTTTTTTAACAACACATGGTTTGATAGTGCTTCTTTCTAGACACACTTTTAGAGTCCCTCCACCTATAACGAAAWAATCAACTCAAAAACGACATTTTGATATAATACCAAAAGATCGTTTTTGAGTGGATTTTTCCTTTAAGGTTGGGGACAAGGAAATGAGACCTCATGGAGAGCTAGTACGCCCCCTATCACTTCAACAGGCATTAGAGTCTACTGACTTACAACTCTCCCAGTCACTATGAGCTCTGAGTCATAGATCACCCCATCTGATAAATACAACGATAAAGCAAAAACAGAAAGGCAAAAACAAAAACAAATTGATAAAAGGCACCTCTTTTTTTTTTTTTTTTTTTTCATTGCAAGAGAGATCAAAGGCTGGAGAGGAACCCATTCCTAATATCAACCAAAAAAATCAAATGGCACAATATATATATAAAGAAAATACACAATGGAGAAATGATGTAAAAAACAAAACTCGAGCCATAAAAACACATATCTTAGGTAAACAGAATAACACTGCTGAAATAACACTCTGGTTTGGGATGTATGGCCTCTATGGCACACATTAGGTGGTTAAAGCTAGCATGGTTGTGCTTCAAAAGGTACACAGGTGTGTTTCTTACCCAGAACATTCATATGTCCCTGACCCTCATTTTATCATCTAGCTTCACTCGAAGCCTTTTTAAAAACAGAAAACTGTACATGCTAAAATGTGTTGTGCCTTTCTGATTTCAATTCAAATTCAAGGTGCACATTTGCATGTATTAATTTAAAAACAAAACAAATAAAAAAAATGCTGTCTTGGTCTACCGAGGTACCAACACAGTATTCTGTACGTTAGACGCCACAACATCTCGCTCTCAGCCTCGTGTGTGTGCAAAAAAATGTAAAAAAAGTAATGTTTTTGAACACACAGGTGTATTGTGAATGTACTCAGTGTCTGTCTGTCAGCATGGATAGACAGACACTCCTCTTCTCAGCTGGGTGTTGACTTGGAGGACAAGGAGGTGTGTGTGTGTGTGTGCATGTATGTGTGTCATGGCATCGACTGGGCACACCGATGTTGGCATGTGTGACAAGAACAGCATTGCGGAGCGACTGAGAGATGATGACCGATTCTCCTCCTGTCCATTGCTTGACATTCTGAACATTATATACAAAAAGGCTGAACTCTTTAGGCTTGTACAGTGCCAGCACACAGTCATTTGATCTGCAAAACAAGAGACAAGGAATAAAATAAAATAAATTAAGATAGAAAAGTTATTTTCATATGTAGCTCATCTTCCAAAATCTGGAAGTCAATCTGCAGTTTAATCAATAACCTTGCGGCCACCCCYCCACTGCTTTTGGTAAAAAGCTGAAAGATGGGTCTGGAGAAATATAACCAATCTCAAATTCATAGACAGAGCTCTGGATGTAAGGACTGACAATCCATGATATCAAAATMGTTTATGTTATTACCATCAAGGACCACTTTGGAAACAACTTTTAAATGTATACTTTCAAGTGCTATCGTCTGGAAATACAGTGTACATCTTGCTGTATAATGTTTTTACCCAAACAAATCAAAATAAATTCAATGTTTGCATTTACATTGTTTACAAATATTGGAAACAAYCTTATAATTTGGATTCTGATGGGATACAAGAGTTAAACTAAGCTCATGAGGCATCTATAAGTAATATTCTTCAAGAATCAATGGGTATATATTCATTTCAATGTCCAAAAATGTATGATTGCCGATTGCCCCTTTAAATGTATAAAATAAAACAAACACACAAGCTGCACAGTTCAACGTACTGTAACGAAACAGAGAGGAATAGAAACTCACTGTTCTTGACTCGAACTACATTTGAGTCAGATACTTGTGACTATTCAGATGATCGGCAGAAATGATTGGAATCTGGGGATGGAGACAGAGCAGAGAAATCAAACACAGCAAACCTCGTACGCATATCATCGGACACCCACTAGCCCCACATCAGCAGTTTTAACCACATTTCCGAGTTCATTACCGAAAAGGAGATGAAGATAAGACAAAATGTGGTTACAATGTTGCAAAGATAAAACAAAGCATTTTATAGGATCACTGAAACCTGCTAACCAGCATTATTTTTGGAATGTTTGGCAAAGGGGAGGGTGGAGGAAGAAAATAAAATGTCAGTCGCTAGTGAGGTGTCTCCTCGTGCAAACTTAAGTCCTACAGAACCGGGGGTGACCGGTTCAACCCCTGGGGTTGGAACCAAAATTATTTTCCAATCGTTTTGTATTGTTTTTCTTTCCGTTCCACTGTTCCAACCTGTAAAATAAAGTTCTGAACCGGTTCGGACCGAAAGAAAGTATTGGTTTATATCGTTCTTTTTTGTTCCTTCTTAAACCTCTGAAATATTTTTTTTACATTAGCTCGACATTAAATTACTTCACAAATCASTGAGGATAGAGCAGTATGGAGCAGGCAAGCTATAGTTGTTTAAATCCGCGGTGGACAGACAAGTGAAAGGCGCGAGAAGCGACTTCAATTTTGCAGGTGGGGGGGAGAGCGAGACAGGTTGAAGGAGGAGGCTTGGCTTGAAGCTCTGGGCACATTGTTATGACATGCATTATCTCAATTAGGCCCACAGAACTATACCTACGGAAGAACGGCTTCTATGGAAAATCTTTGAATGTCTATTGAACTTCCGAGAGTTAACATTGGACCAGAGCTAGCTAGCTATCTAGCTAACAAGCTTGTGTGTGCAGAGTGGCACCATAATTAAAAACAATGGTTCATAAATCCAATGTGAATTGTAAAAGCTATAGTATTAAAAATCTCTCCCTAATTTCTGAATCACGCTTGTAAGGTCAGTAGGTTACAGTAGCCTAAGCTTCGGAGGGGGAGGGGCAGGTTGCCTACATGCTCACACCGGCAAATATTTTCAGCTGTCAGGCAGACACTGGAATAAGTTTCTGAGTGACAGAGGGAGGGCTTTGCATAGCTGCCTTGTAGTATTTTTTTGAGAGACTGAAAATAATTCCTGGAACGTAACATAATAATATTAACCGGTTCCCATGCTTTTAAAATAACGGTTCTGAACTGGAACAGTATAGATCACTTTCCTTCCCGGTTCTGATTCTGTCTCCCCGAAAATGTTTTTTTGGGGGGTGTTTCGGTTCTGTTCCCTGAAGTGCAGTTAGTTAAGCATACATTTTTTCCCTTGGGATAATAAAGTTTCAACTAATGTCTTTAKCTTTAAGGGTTGTTGCACTCCCATTACATTATACGTAAAATATGTTAATATTTCACTATGTACATGTATTCTTTCCCTTGTCCTACTTGACCACGGTCTGAAATTATTGACACCCTTGATAAAGATGAGCAAAAATTACTGTATAAAATAAATAATTGAAATACTGAGCTATATTGTATGCCAATATTTTTGGGGAAATTCTATTATTTTATACTAATACAATTGCTCAGAGAAGGAGATTTTGTTTAACAAGTAATACAAAAAATACAAAAATAGGTAGGGGTCAAAATTATTGACACCCCTGTTTTCAATACCTTTCAACACCTCCCCTTGAGAGGATAACGGCATTGAGCCTTTTTCTAAAATGTTGAAGAACACCTTGGGAGGGATCTTAGACCCTTCCTCAATACAGAATCCTCCCAGATCCCTGATATCCTTTGTCTGCGCTTATGGACTGCCCTCTTCAATTCAAACCACAGGTTTTCAATGGGTTTCATGTCCGGATACTGAGATGGCCATTGCAAAATGTGTATTTTGTGATTTTTGATGTCTGCTTGGGATTATTGTCTCGCTAGAAGATCCACTTGCAGCCAAGTTTCAGCCTCCTGGCAGAGGCAACCAGGTTTTTGGCAAAAATATCCTGGTACTGGGGAAAGTTCATGATGCCGTTGACCTTAACAAGGGCCCCCGGGACCAAAGGAAGCAAAATGGCCCCATAACATCAAAGATCTACCACTATATTTTACAGTAGGTATGGGGTCCTTTTCTGCTTATGCATTCTAATTTCGACACCAAACCCAKCAGTGGTGTGCGTGGCTCAATTTTCATGACAATTTTCATGACAAATGTAAAATGCCTAGAGTTTGCTAAACAACATTGCCACTTGGATTGGAACTGGTGCTTTGGTCAGATGACATYTAAATAGAGCTCTTTGACATCTTTATCAAGGGTGTCAGTCATTTCTGACCCCACTGTATACTCCTCAAGGGCCTAAGCAGCAGAAGAAGAAAGAAATGTGTCCTCAGAGTCCTCAGACACTAATATCTTTGACTGCATGTAGGCAGCAGCAGAAAAACATAAGCCGAGCACCAAATGGCACAGATAGCAACTGACGCACCTACTGTGCAAAACGCTTGACAAAAAATAAGCAAAACTACCTCATACATACCAATTGCATGTATTCGTTGGTAGTCAACTTTGATAAGGAAGAGTCCTCAAAATGAGAAAGGACAAAGATCAAGGTTAAAATGACGTCAAAGATGAACGACATACTGTAAACGTCTCCCCAGAATGACTAGTTAATGACACATATAACTTGTTTAATAACTACATTCAAAGTTGACCATTAACATGATACATAGACGTACTGTTCTAATAACCTTTCATGAAACGGTTATACTCAACCACCAGTGTAGGCCAACAAGAGGGAGACTGTCTCCCATCCCATCCCTAGCAGACAGGGAAGCACCTACAGAACCTCCATGTGCGCTGTGCGTGAAAGGTATATATATATATATATATATATATATATATATATATATATATATATATATATATATATATATATATATATATATATACTGTATACACAGTGCCTTCGGAAAGTATTCAGACCTCTTGACTTTTTCCACATTTTGTTACATTACAGCCTTATTCTAAAATGTATGAAATTAAACAAAAATCCTCATCAATCTACAAACAAAACCCCATAATGACGYAGCTAAAACAGTTTTTTAGACATTTCAGACCCTTTACTGAATTATTTTGCAGCGATTACAGCCTCGAGTCTTGACGGGTATGACGCTACAAGCTTGGCACACCTGTATTTGGTGAGTTTCTCCCATTCTTCTCTGCAGATCCTCTCAAGCTCTATCAGGTTGGATGGGGAGCGTCGCTGCACAGCTATTTTCAGGTCTCTCCAGAAATGTTCGATCGGGTTCAAGTCCGGGCTCTGGCTGGGCCACTCAAGGARATTCAGAGACTTATCCCAAAGCCACTCCTGCGTTGTCTTGGCTGTGTGCTTAGGGTCATTGTCCTGTTGGAAGGTGAATCTTCACCCCAGCCTGAGGTCCTGAGCGCTCTGGAGCAGGTTTTCATCAAGGATGTCTCTGTACTTTACTCCATTCATCTTTCCCTCGATCCTGACTAGACTTCCAATCCCACCACCATGCTRCACCGTAGGGATGGTGCCAGGTTTCCTCCAGACGAAACAAGCGTCACGTCAGACCAGAGAATCGTGTTTGTCATGGTTTGAGAGCCCTTTAGGTGCCTTCTGGCAAACTCCAAGTGGGCTGTCATGTGCCTTTTACTGAGGAGTGGCCTCCGTCTGGCCACTCTACCGTAAAGGCCTGATTGGTGGAGTGCTGCAGAGATGGTTGTCCTTCTGGAAGGTTCTCCCATCTCCACAGAGAAATCTGGAGCTCTGTGAGAGTGATCATTGGGTTCTTGGTCACCTCCCTGACCAAGGCCCTTTCCCCCCGATTTCTGAGTTTAGGAAGAGTCTTGGTGGTTCCAAACTTCTTCCATTTAAGAATGATGGAGGCCACTGTGTCCTTGGGGACTTTCAACGCTGCAGAAWTTTTTTGGTACCCTTCTCCAGATCTGTGCCACAAGACAATCCTATCTCGGAGCTCTACGGACAATTCCTTCGACCTCATGGCTTGGTTTTTGCTCTGACATGTACTGTCAATTGTTACACCTTATAAAGACAGGTGTGTGCCTTTCTAAATCATGTCCAATCAATTGATTTTACCACAGGTGGACTCCAATCAAGTTGTAGAAACATCTCAAGGATGATCAATTAGAAACAGGATGCACCTGAGCTCAATTTTGAGTCTCATAGCAAAGGATCTGAATACTTGTGTAAATAAGGTATCTGTTTTTAAATTTTAATAAATTTGCAAAAAAAATTAAAAACAGTTTTCGCTTTGTCATTATGTGGTATTGTGTGTAGATTGATGAGGGAGAAAAAATATATTCATCCATTTTAGAATAAGGCTGTAATGTAATGAAAAAAGGGAAAGGGTTTGAATACTTTCCGAATGCACTGTACAAGAGGGAGAGAAGAGAGCGAGAGAGAGAGAGAGGTAGAGGAGCAAACCTGATTGGCTGAGGTGGTTGCGAAGGGAACGCTTGTGGCAGATGTGGTGGCTGCAGATGCTGGCGTACCACCGTGCATCATGGGTACTTTTGTCAAAAGGGAAAATCAGATAAGCAAAAACCCATAGAGGAGTAGAGTGTGGCAAATTGGGCACCAGGAAAACGTGAGGGGACAGGTGAGGGGGGAGAGGGGCAAGGGCCCGATTCTAATTATAATAATTCTAATTCAATAACTCACTTCCTTTTTCTCTGCCCTCGCTGATGCATACTCAAAGATCTGAGAGGATTGGATACGTGTAAGCAATATGATGCAGACAAGACCTAGCCTAGAAGAAGGTTGGGTTGGCAGTAACCATATTGCTTAAACACTTCCAGTCCTTTCTGATCTGAGAAGGGAAAGACACGAGGGAGAGGAGAAGGGAGTAAGTTATATGATTGGAATCTAGCCATGGGTGTTAAAGGGATAGGGATTTCAGATTGGTACATCTGTGGATGGCATATTGAGGTTATACCAGACTAAAGCGGTATAGAGTCTAAGGAATATTTACAGTAACATGTTTGGTAGTACACCTGAAACAGAATAAAACTTACATTAAAACATACACTGAGTGCACAAAACATTAGGAARGCCTGCTCTTGCCATGACAGACTGACCAGGCAAATCCAGGTGAAAGCTACAGTATGATCCCTTATTGATGTCACCTGTTAAATCCACTTCAATCAGTGTAGATGAAGAGGAGGAGACAGTTTAAGGAGGATTTTTAAGTCTTGAGACAATTGAGAAATGGATTGTGTATGTGTGCCATTCAGAGGGTGAATGGGCAAGACAAAATATGCTTTTTAACGCGGTATTGTAGAAGGTGCCAAGTGCACTAATTTGAGTGTGTCAAGAACTGCAACGCTGCTGGGCTTTTCACACTCAACAGTTTCCCGTGTATATCAAGAATGGTCCACCACCACCCAAAGGACATGCAGCCAACTTGACACAACTGTGAGAAGCATCGGAGTCAACATGGGCCAGCATCCCTGTGGAACACTTTCGACACCTTGTAGTCCGTGTGTCAACGAATTGAGACTGTTGGCAAAAGGGGGTGKAACTTAATATTAGGAAGGTGTTCCTAATGTTTTTCACACTCAGTGTATATCGCCAGTATTACAATTTATAGTTATGACTAAACACAGCATTATTTTGTTTAAATGACAAAGGAAATGTGCAAATGAGTATATATTATATGCCACAACCAACCCTGTGACTCTGTCAAAGCAAAGGCAGATCCAACTACATGTGGATCTGACCATACTGAGGATTATTAAATGGAGGGAAATTAAAATTATTAGCCTGATCCCAGATCTGTTTGTGCTGTCTTGCCAACTCCTATGGTTATTGAGTGCTCCTATCTTGCTAACTCCTATGGTCACTCGTGTGACAACGACCCTAGCAGTTGACTAGACAGCACAAAAAAGTGGGAATCGTGCTATAAAACTATATGGGTTCACTCAGATGTGATGGTTAGATAGATTGATGTGCGAGTCACTGGCAAGGCTGAAAGCTAATTGGTGGAGAAGGAAAGCTGGAACCTACCAACACCGGCGGTGGGGGTCATGCAGAATATTGAGCCTGCCCAAATGCACATCATGCAGTGCAACAGGAAGTGTGCAACAGGAAGTGGATTGGAAAAGGGGGAGAGAAATCAAAACAGCCCGTCACAAGGTTCGTTAGAATGAAGGAAGAGATCAGGTTAATTAATTAACTGGACAGCATTCAGTAACACAGTAAGTAGTCATCAGTGGAAATACAGGTGTGCTGACCAGGGTTGGGGTAAATTCCATTTAAATTCCAGTTAATTCAGAATGTAAACCTAATTCCAATTCCAATTTAACACATATCTCATTGAAAACCATTGAAGAGGATTGGAATTGGAATTTCCGTGTTTCTAAATTGACTGGAATTGAAATGGAATTGACCCCAAACCTGGTGCTGACCAAACTAGCCAATAAGGAGAATCAGGTAGAGAGTCAATACAGATCAGATAAAAACATGGATATTCATGTGCAATAAACAGTGATAATAATAGTAATAGCAATCATCAATCGATGAATATAAATAGTTAAAGTCATAATAATAATCATAATAGTGACACGAAAGCATACACACACGCTCAAGACAGAATCGAAAAAGTGTAGCAGTTGAATATGGAAGCAGGACATACATTATGTTGCCAAACAGATGCAAGGGGACAGAAAGGAAAAACGTCCCGATGCAGTCTCCATCTGACCACATGCACAGCCCCCCCAGCCCAAACCAAAGCACATTACCAGTGAGAGAACCTGAACACCTGCACCACTTTCAGATTTAGATGGCGGCGTGGAGCCTTTAACACTGTTATCGCAACGTTTGCACTGTTCACCTTCTACGTACTCTAACTCTCTTGCTGAGCTCTAACTACCTTCAGTGTCCGGGCAGGTCTACTCGTTCTAGTTCTACGTATAAAAGAGACCATGTGAAAGCGACGTGGGCGCCCTGGGAGCCATACCTGAGGGGAGGAAGGCAGCCTGCTGCTGAAACTGCATGTTGGCCAAGGCGTGTTGGTACTGGAGCATGCCGGTGTTGAACATGGCAGAAGCCCCATTAGGCTTCTCCATGGCTACCCGCTTGGGCATGGGTGGCATGACACTATGGGGGATCCCCTGCCCAGCCCCAATGGAGGGAGGGAAAGAGGGATGGGGGGGGAGGGGGAAGAGAGAGAGCGAGAGAGCGAGAGAGAGAGAGAGAGAGAGAGGAGAAACAAACAACGAGAGAGAATGAGAGAGAAAGAGGTGCGTGAGGGAGGCGTGAGAGAGAGGGTGTGTTGGAGGTAAAAACGGGAAAGAAAACAAAAAAGAGAATTGGTGTTAAGTTAGAGGATAAAAGAACATCACAACAACAAAGTGTAACCGTGTGTAACACCAGCAAGCAAGCAGCAGTCTACATAATTACTACACAAGCAAGAGCATGGCACTAACTGGGGCTACATAGTGACTCTATAAAGCATTCATATCCATGATACAATCAGTTACTAAGCTTAATATGGAGGATATACCGTATAAATACACCTTGCGCTGACTTAATGCAACTAAAGCAAGCATTGCTCTATTAATTAAACAATAAGGCAGCTAAGAAGAGGAAGAGATAGGAAGCATAGAGAGAGAGGGGGCTGCACTGCTAGCGCCATGATCAACTGAATTATGAGCAATCTTATTAACTCGGGTGGGAATGGATCCCTACAATATGACTTTAATCATATCCCACTCAATCAGACATGCACTAGGAACAAATACATGCATATATACTGTACATACATACTACTGATTCACAACACATTGTGCATAAGCTCGAGCCATGCCACCATTTACATTTACTGTTAAAAGCTAAAAATGTCCTCAACCCTCTCCTACTGTTAACATAAGCTATACGTGATTAATTGATTGTGGCCCTTTTTACAGATTCCCATGTCGAATTGATGTTTGTTTGGGAAGCAGGTTTTTAATCGCAAACATGGTGGAGATGGTCAATTCAGTCAAAGCCGGGAAGGAAGCCACAATCAGTTTATCACAGGCAATAATGACACATATAGCAACAGGAGGAAAGAAAACACATTACGATAACAAACAATAATTAAAGTAGCTATATCTGGGTTAAGACATTGCACTACGACAAAGCCACATGCCAAGCTAAAAGGTGAAAGGTCATAGTACCAGGTCAAAGGTTGCGTCGAGGGGTCGCTTCAGTGATTTGACAGCCGACTGAGTCTTAATTAGCAGGCAGCGAGCACATGATGGCAATGGGCCAATGGGGTTCAAGCGCATTAACATAAACCAGCAAGCAGAGGTGCATCATGGGGGCAGCAGTGCAGTTCGGGTAGGTGAGAAAAAAAAACAAATAAAAAAACAAATCATTGGAACGCAGTATACAAGGGGATAACATGACTAGGGCATGCACAGTGTGTAGATACTACAGTACTACAGGTGAGAGCTACAGTACAGTACATGGTCATGAGTTCAATAATGGTCTAGCTATATCAAATACTGTGAAAAGATGTAAACAAGAATAAAATGGAATGTACACTGTCATTACTTCAAAACTGGGCATTGAGTGATATGATCACACTTTAAAATAACTACAACTTATGAAGCATTCATAAACCCTTTATAAGGTCTACATAAATGCTTCATAAATCATTTATGAACAAATATCATACTTTATGAAGTGTAGTATAGGGTTTATACCACATCTGGTATAGCACCAYATGTAAGGACCTGTTATATCACCTTTATATAGCGTGACATTTGCTTATAAATGATTATGAAGCATCTATGCAGGCCTTATAAAGGGTTTATGAAGCCTTTATTAAGCAATATGAGCTATAGAATGTTTAAAGTGGGACAAGTGGGACTATTAAACCATCAAAAAGCAATACACTCTTAATCTTTCACTGTGCACATCATAGTCATTGTCTCATTACAATGATTAAACACCACAATGTTTGTTTTTTGCTCTTCATACAAAGCATGGCAAATACTAGGAACAATAGACAAGGGTTACAACGCTAGTTCAGCTGTGGATGTTCAGCTAGAGAGGAACGACCATTGTTATATTAGACTTAGACTGCAGTCWGAGAAGCACATTAAATGCATTGAATGCCAAGAGGAACCTACGCAGGGGAAGCACACATTGAGACAGAGGATGTAGATACAGATACGATCAGTCAGATCAGCTAAACGTCGGTGGGTTTTCTTTATCAGCTAARGCCATCAGGCAGAGAAAAAGACTGAGCCATATAATATAATAGAGACGTTACCTGTAGGCACATATCTAAGATCAGTTTCTCTGCTTARCCTRCCCKAAWRCRWAKCKWWWRCKWTMSKAKSMRKAAAKSSKWTAACTGACCTTAGATCTGTGGCTACGGGCAGCTTCATCCTACTGTGTGTATTTCCTCATTCCTACAATGCGACTGTTTCCTAGATGATCCAAGATGGCGGACTACTCACCATGGCTGCGGCGGCAGTGGCCTGGTTCACCTGATGCTGTGCAGCCTTGATCTTGGCRTGCAGGTGGGCCGGAGGGTGGAAGTACTTGCACTTCTCCCTGGAGCAGCGGCCCTTGATGTAGTCCATACACACGGTGACCGTGTTGTCGTTGGTGTCAATCATGGTGCTGTCGGAGGGGTGGGAGAAGCGGCAGTCGTTCTCCCCCCGGGAGCAGTTGCCCCGCTGGTACTCACGACACACCTGGCGAGGGGGAGAGYGGTGTGGGGGAGGGATGAATACATGGATGTACATTGATACACACTAGCTTGGTTTCCATCCAATTGGCGACAGATTTTCATGTGAATATTCTAAAATCTGCATCAAGAAAATATCCACCGCCATTTATCGCATAATTCATTTTCATAATTCATATGAACGCATAATTCATTCATTTTCATCAATTTCATTATCAGCATTTAGAAAATTGGACCAAAACTTCCTGTTTCCACACAACTGGCGTGACTTTTTTTTTTTTTAAATTACGGTATGACTTTACACACATAAAAACTGTAGATGGAAACGTGGTTACAGCCATACAGACATAAGCATTGAGCAAAGTCACTGTGTGTTGGACGTGGCATTTGAAGGGCAGCAGAGGGCAGCAGTGTCTTTTTGTTAACGCAGCATGTTGTGGCCTAGAATCAGCACAGGCTGCTGGAGCGGGGTGGAGGGGGTGTCCGTCAATCTGAATCTCTTACCTCCAGTCTGTCTGTCCTCATGAGTTTCTGTGCAGCTGCGGCTGCAGCATTGGGGACCTGGCCATGGTTGGGGTGGCCTGCCATGAGGACCTGCGGGCTGGGCATGATCTCTGCCTGCATCAGGCCAGGCGATACCGGGCCCAGGTACGGGTTGAAGGCTGCTGCCGCCGCGCTGGCATTGGTGGCCAGGCCTGGTGCCATAGAGAACATAGGCTGCAAACGGGAGGAGGGGGCGGGCAGATAGAGACAAGGGTCAAAGGTGAGAGGTTATATTTCCTGGTATGTTAAATGTGCTGTATTCAATGTTATGTAGCTTATCTAAACTGATACTGAATTCCCTATATAGTGCACTGCTTTAGGGCTCTGCATGGTCAGAAGTAGTACACTATATAGGGAATAGAGTGTCATTTGAGACGCAGCCGACTGTAAGTGTTGTCATGTAATTACTTGATGTAAACTGAACCTGTTGCTGTCTTGGACCAGGTCATAGAGACTAACCTGGATTGGCAAAGGTTGAATAAAATGAAGAGGGGTTTCAGGTCCTGGGATTCAGTCACAGTTCAGTTATATTCTTTTCCACTCACGTGTATGTGTGTGTGTGTGTGTGTGCATTTGTGCGCACATTTGTGCATGTGTGTGTTCTCTCACCATTGTGTATGTGTGACTTCACATCCCTACTGTATTTGTCTCACCATAGGCTGTAGCTGTGTGCCGGGCATCATGGCGTTTGCGAGTTGCATCTGCTGGGCCAGCATGGCCATGTTCTTCTGTTGGATTAGGTTGTTCCTGCCATTGATCTCTAGCTGGGTCTTTAGGTGGCCAGGAGGGTGCAGGTACTTACAGTTCTCCCTGGAACAACGGCCCTGAGAGAGGGAGAGGGAGGTGCGATAGGGGAGTGGGGGGGGGGTTTGGACAGCAAGAGAGAGAAGCAGTGTGTCAAAGTAAAGTAAGTTGATTCAGATTCAGACAGCACTGCTTTAAAGACGTCCTCTAGTGATTCTTGAACTTTTACTGTTGAAAAGCGATATCCCAAGTATAAATTCAGTAAAGTACACACAAAAAATGTTTGGAGCAAAATTTTGTTTTTTTAGAGACAACAAACTTCAAGGAGACTGCCTCGCCTACTACTTCTCAGATAGAATTCAGTGTATCAAATCGGAYGGCCTGTTGTCCCGGACCTCTGGTAGTCTCTATGGGGGTACCACAGGGTTCAATTCTTGGGCCAACTCTTTTCTCTGTATATATCAACGATGTCGCTCTTGCTGCAGGTGATTCCTTGATCCACCTCTATGCAGACGACACCATTCTGTGTACTTCTGGCCCTTCTTTGGACACTGTGTTAACAAACCTCCAAACGAGCTTCAATGCCATACAACACTCTTTCCGTGGCCTCCAACTGCTCTTAAATGCTAGTAAAACTAAATGCATGCCCTTCGCTGCTCGCACCTGCCCGCCCGACTAGCATCACTACTCTGGACGGTTTTGACTTAGAATATGTKAACTACAAATACCTAGGTGTCTGGCTAGACTGTAAACTCTCCTTCCAGACTCATATTAAGCATTTCCAATCCAAAATTAAATCTAGAATCGCCTTCCTATTTCGCAACAAAGCCTCCTTCACTCACGCTGCCAAACATACCCTCGTAAAACTGACTATCCTACCGATCCTCGACAATGTCACTTACAAAATAGCCTCCAACACTCTACTCAGCAAACTGGATGCAGTCTATCACAGTGCCATCCGTTTTGTCACCAAAGCCCCATATACCACCCACCACTGCGACCTGTATGCTCTCGTCGGCTGGCCCTGGCGACATATTCGTCGCCAAACCCACTGGCTCCAGGTCATCTATAAGTCTTTGCTAGGTAAAGCTCCGCCTTATCTCAGCTCACTGATCACGATAACAACACCCACCCGTAGCACGCGCTCCAGCAGGTATATTTCACTGGTCATCCCCAAAGCCAACACCTATTTTGGCCGCCTTTCCTTCCAGTTCTCTGCTGCCAATGACTGGAACGAATTGCAAAAATCGCTGAAATTGGAGACGTATATCTCACTCACTCACTTTAAGCGTCAGCTATCTGAGCAGCTTACCGATCACTGGCGCTGTAGAGAGCCAATCGGTAAATAGCCCATCCAACTACCTACCTCATCCCCATATTGTTTTTATTTACTTGTTTTTGCTCTTTTGCAACCCAGTATTTCTACTTGCACATCATTATCTGGACATCTCTCACTCCAGTGTTAATGTGCTAAATTGTAATTACTTCGCTACTACTAACTCCTTACTCCTTTTGCACACACTGTATATAGATTTTTCTATTGTGTTATTGACTGTACGTCTGTTTATCCCATGTGTAACTCTATGTTGTTGTTGGTTTTGTCGCACTGCTTTGCTTTATCTTGGCCAGGTCGCAGTTGTAAATGAGAACTTGTTCTCAACTGGCCTACCTGGTTAAATAAAGGTTAAATAAATAAAAAATATATTCAAAGAGTTGGTCTGTTGGGAATCAGTGATGTCATCAGCCTCGTCCCTTGCTTGAGGAACAATAGAGGAGAAGTAGAGAACAAAAGAGGAAAGGAACCCCCCCACACGTTTGCTATGTCATGACTTACCTGGACCACCTATTGAGATGTGCCTTTTGTTAAGTAAATCAGGTGTTAAAAGAGGTGAAAAGGAGACTGGAGTGCCACTTTCAGTTGATGACTGTGTGCGTGTTTCTGTGTGACTGGGTCAGTGTGTGTCAGTGTGTGTGTGTGTGTGATATGCTGGGAGCTGTTTATAGCTGCATGCCCCTAACCTGTTTCACCCTAGGTCTGGGCTATGCCTGGCACTAACTAATTGTTAAGGGCTCTTGATTTCTGCTCTATCCTGTGGGACAAAAATGTCTGTGTGTGTTTCTTTGTGCGTGTGTCAGTGCGTGTGTGAGTGTGTGCCTTTACGCATGTGTGTGTGTGTCTGCATACGTGTGTTTGTTCAGGTCAGAAGAGGGTCTCTGTGACGCTTTAAAAAAATCTATTTTACAAGGTAAGTTGACTGAGAACACGTTCTCATTTACAGCAACAACGTGGGGATTAGTTACAGGGGTGAGGAGGGGGATGAATGAGCCAATTGTAAGCTGGGGATGATTAGGTGACTGTGATGGTATGAAGGACAGCCTGGGAATTTAGCCAGGACACCGGGGTCAACACCCCTACTCTTACGATAAGTGCCATGGGATCTTTAATGACCTCAGAGAGTCAGGACACKCGTTTAACGTCCCATCCGAAAGACAGCACCCTACACAGGGCAATGTCCCCAATCATTACCCTGGGGCATTGGGATATTTTTTTAGACCTGAGGAAAGAGTGCCTCCTACTGGCCCTCCAGCACCACCTGGTCTCCCATCCAGAGACTGACCAAGACCAACCCTGCTTAGCTTCAGAAGCAAGCCAGCAGTGGGATGCAGGGTGGTATGCTGCTGGTGCAGGGTGGTATGCTGCTGGCTGGATGGACTCCTATCCAGACATCCAGCTAGGCTACATGTCAGACAGGAGATATAAATACATTTCACTCATATGATACATAGATATTGTATCACAGGGCAATATGAGGTCAAACTTCAAAGCGTCACTGCCAAGAGATAATGAACTAGGAGAGATCGTTTTGTGCTGTCTGCTAGGAATACACACTGCCAAGAAGGAGGGGTCTGAGTCGGAAAAATCCTGGTGGACTGGGGTCAGAATAGTTCAAGTGCCACCACACAGGCGTACACACACACTGGAGTCATGTTCATGTAACAGGCGTACACACACACTGGAGTCATGTTCATGTAACAGGTGACACACACACTGGAGTCATGTTCATATAACAGGTGACACACACACTGGAGTCATGTTCATCCATAATAACAGGTGACAAACTGGAGTCTGTTATTAACAGGTG